>NW_019174365.1:10088483-10280983 GCF_002260705.1 Seriola dumerili
GTCTGCACTTTTACCAAACGCTCTAGCTAGCTAACATGCACTGGCTCCCTGCTCCCTGCTCTCGTCACCCCAGTAAAGGCCTTCACCATGCGTTGGCTCCACTCAGCCACAGCTGAGGCCTCCAGTCTTGGCTTTGGCCATTTCAACTTTGTTACAGTTCAACACAGTGACACAATGGGAAGCCAGGCAGCTTTGACAGAGTTCACAGAACTTTATGGAGGAGGATGTAAATTCCTGTGGCAGAGAATCTAGTACAGTACTGAACAGTTAGTAATGGATACGGATATGCCATATGGATGTAAATATCAGCGTACATGTTCTCTAATTAGGGTGCATGGGTGGGATAAATTCTCACTCACCAACACGAAGACCAGGGTTCAATTCCCACTAGCGGTACCTCTGGTTTGCCCGTGCATGCTAAAGATCATAAGTGGTGGGGAACCGGTGAGAGATCACGTCCTTGTTGCTGTTCCATTTCCTGTTTTGACTTGTTATGAAAAGCGATCATATAACTGAAGGAAACAACAACAATCTACACATGTTCTCATACAAGCATGAAAGCACCTTAAAAAATATATGTATGCATGTGTGACCAGAGGAGGAGGCCTCTTACAAATACTCACACACACATAGTTGGCGCTCTGCTGGATGGGTCACTTGTTTTTTGTTTTTTTTTACACTTTACACGATCATATGACTTAATGACAGTTCTCAGGGTAGGAGAGAAAGAGCGGGAGGGAGGGAGCTAAAAAACCTTGCCTCAAGACTGAAGCTGTGATTCTGCGACAGGAAACATTACACAAGGTGTGTCTCACTTTATCACTCATATCTTTGTTTTACACTTCCTTAACTCCCCTCTCTCTATTATCCATTCTCTCTCCCGTGTCATATGTTCTCTCTCTCTCTCTCCTCCTTCCCTTTTCATTTGATCCTCTCTCTTCCCCCTCACAGGCTCAACAGGCTGGGAATACCTCTGAGAGCTGCGACCGGGGTGCAAAGAACACAGCAGGAGTGGTCTTGGCACTTCCCCAGCCACACTCCATTGAAGCCTGAATATATTCCCTTCTGAAGTGTCTCTTAAAACCCCTTCAAACCAAACTTTCATGGTTTCTGAAAGGTGAAAGCGCGGAGAAAACATGTCATCGACGTGAATGAAATACTCCAACGTGTTTTTTTTTAGCATTATTGTCAAAGAAAAAACACAGTACTGCCCGTACGCTCAGAGGTTTTATTGCTATCTGTGTAACTGACATCTGCTGGCTTTATTATGGCAATTACTACAGTTTAACTTTTGCAAGTATCTAAAGTTATTAAAAGACATGTTTGTATAACCAGCTGATGACTATCTTAACCACAAGCAAAAGCTGACTTCAAGACTTCTCATATCCAAAGCACACAAGAGTAGCACTGCATCACCGCCAATTAATGGATCTTGTAGGCTATAACAGACACTTTTAGTACAATATAGATAAATATAAAATGCCTTCAGATATAATACGCCTCTCGTCTCGTCTCCTCTCCTTTCCTCTCCCGGATCTTACCCGAGGTCGCTGCCATCTTGATTTCGCAAATTATGAGAACGCAATCAGTGCAACACGTACAGGTAAACAACACCTATACTCATGCAACTAGTTCCAGAGGGATTTTGAGGCAGTTGAAAATTTTTTTTGAACAAAGCTTATTTGCCTCGTTACTAAAAATGGAAGCTACACACAGATGATCATCGCGCCACTTGATTTTTGTTTCTGTCACTGTGGGTACAAGTGCATCACTGTCTGGTACTGTGTATGTTTCTCTGTGGGTCTCATCACCACCACTGCTGTCTGACCGCAGACAGATGTCAGAATGTGAAAGCTGCAGGGAGGTTTGTGATCTTTATAGAGTAATTAGAGTTGTGAGGGGCCTTTTTAGATAGTAGGAAGTACTTGACGGTGAGTGGAGGTATAAAGTAATTGTTTAAAGATTTTAAGTGTGTGCATTTATTGAGCTGTTTAGTTTGAATGGAAGAAAAATTTTACATTTCTTTCTTTCACTTACTTAGAAATATGGAAATTATTCTAACCGTTTTAAAGGCTGCAGCCATTTTCTTTGGTGCTAACAAGCTTTATCTGAGTTCTAAAAACCCACCAGCATTTTTCTTTAAAAAAAAGCTATCAAACGAGACAGTTAAAATGACTTGGAGTTATCCGATCAATGTTTGCTCAACCGTAACCCTTGTAATTCACTCTCACTGCTAGTTGTCAGTCTCATTTTCTCTAGCAGCAGACAGGGCACCATAATGTGTGCCTGCAGGCTACAATAACTGCTGGGGTCTTTTAAAGAGTACGGTAATACGGGCTGAAGGTTTGTGCCACGGTTTCATGGTGCTCGTTTAAGGCACACCATGTTCAGTCTGTTCTTCCCTGAGCAAATCCATCTGTTACCCGGATTCACTGTAGCATGCTACGCGCCCTGACAAACACTCCTGAAATGTAGTTTCAGGCTAATCATCTCAATGGAAGACAACCCGAGAAAAGCTGTTCTGCCACATCCTGCGGTGGGAGGGGGCTAATGACATGCGATAGGGAATGTATTTAACTACTGAGCCACGTCATTCTCAATACACTCATGATAGAAAGATAGACGGGGAGGGAGCAGGGAATCTGAAAACTAATTAACACTTAAGTGCATGACAAGGCTGTCATGTCTGTTATGTTGAGGAGTTTAAAAATTCAGTTCCGTAGACTTAATTTTCTAATTTGTATTTTCTTTGATTATATGTATTGTATGTGAAGATTGACTTATTTTGATTTATTCGCAACAGAACGATTGTAAACTTGGTTGTGCTTGGAGACAAATCACAAATTTATTTTGTAATTTACAGTAGTTTGATTTATTGTTTTCCCCCTAAGGGGCAAAAAAAACAAAAACAAACCAACAAACCAACAAAAAAAAACAAAAAAAACAGAGAAAGCAATGCTTGTCACAAACATGAGAAGAGAGTGAGACAAAACAGTTTTTTTGGATCTGCAAACATCCGCAGTGGCAAAGCTGCAAAAAGGCCACCGCTGACTGGAACTAATTTTAGGTGATGCCATGCGCACAGGACAACCTGCTGGGCCCAAAATGGGCCTTCGCCATGCCATGACAAACAAGCAAGTGGGCGAAAAGAGAAAGGGAAAATTGATAAATGCAGCAGCCCACGCCAGTTTTCTTTTCCAAGTGAACAATACCATCATTGTTCAGCAGGGGCTCTGGCACGGCTCACACAGTAGCGGTTGATTGTTTTGTAAAATCAACAACTTAGAAAATAGATTTATGAGATTTCTGGCTCCAGTTTCCAATGTGGGTAGCCTACATACATCTTTATAACAATGTCACCTTACCACGCAAGCGGGAAGCACATTATGGTTTATACAGGAAAAATAAAAGTAACGATTATTTGCGCAAAGGTTATATGTTTTGGTTTTTTATATATATGTTTCTCTGAAGCCCTACACTCTCTACAGCCCAGGATGGGCCTTCAGCAGTCTGTGTGTGTACATCTGCATCAAGTCAGTTCCCTTTCTCCTCCAGCTCACCATGAGCTGTTTGGGCAGATGCTAAATGCGAACAGAGTACCCCATCCCGGCTCCCCAGACCCACCCCTCACTCCACATTCAGCACATTGGCCTTTGTCTGCTTTAATTGAGCCCCCCACTCCATTTAATGGCCTGTTTAATACTTATTGAAACAGAGCTAGTGCTGGGGGTTAAATACATCTTAATGCACTGCGTTAATCCTTTCATTAAAAGCAATGTAAGGCCTGGTTGAAAGCTGCAAGATTGCCACCATTAATTAGGGGGTCTCTCTGCCCCATCGTGCTGCTCGGCCAAGCTGTGTGACACCGCTTTAAATGGTGGGAGAGGACTGCAGAAAGAGAGGCCGCCGGCCGTATAAACTGCTAATACAACTGGCAGAAATGGATCAAAAAGGAGCCAGGGTTTTATTTAGCGAAGCATCAAAAGAGACCAAGGTTGTACAAGCTTCAGTGCACTATGTGTTTTTGGATTTAAAAAAAAAAAAGGTGCTGAAAATGTTTTTAAAGGCACCCATTTTTATACCACACTTATTTTCTTCCTGATTTCCATCAGTATTTCGTTCTGTCCTTGATTTAAAATAATAACCTCATCCTTTACTTACATGATTTGATCCTTTCCCGCATTTATTTTTTCAGTTTTTGTCATGAATAAAATCTTTTCACCTTAAAATTCACCTAGTTTGCACTTGTGTTACATTCTCTACCTTGAGACTCATTAATGCAAATGCTAGTCATAGGAATTTACCAGCTAGGATCATTTGTTTGTTTTTCACAGGGTGGAGAGTTGGCACAGCAGCATTTTGATCCCCGCGCTGCTGTTCCTGACTCCTGTACAGAATGGCCCTCTCTCCATTGCGAGGCGGGCAGGGCCTGCGTAGTCTTGTCTGGGCTCCAAGCCATGCTCTACGGGTGAGGGCGTGTGGTCACAACACTCCTACATCCCGCACCACCCACCCCACCCCCACCCCCCACCCCCTCTGCCCCCACCCCATCGCTTTCACCCAAATCCAAACCCGAGCTCCTTCAAGCTCCCATCCTCTTCCCTTCCACTGAGCTCCAGACAGAGACTGAGTCCCCCAGTCTTCCTCCTCTTCTTCTCTTGCTTTTATTTCAGGAGGTGAGAGCTTGCAGGGTCATGCCAGGCGACAAAAAGGGAAGACCTGCTTTAGCCTCAGAGCGTTACTACTACTACTACTACAAAAAAAAAAAAAAAAAGTTTCACATTGTGTCAGATACACCACATGCAGCCTCTTAAGCTCAGCAACTTCTCATCCAGCAGAGATGATGGCACCGACAAAGGAGAAGTCTGAGGCCACTGAGGACAAGTCCTCTCTGAAGTCAGATTAGCAGATTGCAGTCATCTTGAACACTGCTCTACCACCACCCTCCGACAACCAACTACCCCCCCCCCCCCAACCCACGTCCCCCGCCCTGCTGCTGCACCCTGCTTTAATTTCCCGACACTTTGAAAGCTTTTCTCACTGTATATTTTATCACTTTTTCTTAAGACTTGCGCTCAGCTACGCCTCAGCTCCTTTTAAAATACAGAGCCAAAAAAACAAGACAACTCGCTTCTTGGATTCTCTCTCTCTCTCTCTTCTCTCTCCCTCTCTCTCTTCCTCTCCCTCATCCCATTGTGAACAGGCTTATTGGAAAGAGCACACTTAACAGAAGAATTTCACACTGTATTAGAAAAATGCATCTTTTCACACCTGTAAATATCTTGTCTAATCTGCTTGGTAACCAGGCCCTCTGAGGGAGGTCCACATGCTGTACAGAAGAGGGGCCATGGTGGAATTTGCTTCTATTGCCAGGATGAGAAACCAAATGGGATTACAATGTAATGATGTTACACAGTAATCCTGTAAATTATAGAAAAGATCATTTTGGATAAGCACATATTCAAACCGCGTTGCTTTTTCTTTGTCCTCCAATTGTGTGCGCGCGACTGTGTGTTCATTCATCCTTTGCTCAAAAAGAAAAGCTGAATAAATAGCAGCAAACACTGTCTATTAATTCCTAACATGCGGTCGGTTAATATTATGTGATTGAAGTGTGACAAAAAGTTGTGAGGTTTATTTATTTATTAATTTTTTTGTTGCTGTTGTGATGGAGCTGGTAGATCTGTGGGCGTGTAATCGCACGGAGGTAGAGACACTCGGAGAGAGACACACATTACATCTCGACGTGCCAACAAGTTCAGGAGTGAAATCCTGTGGATGCGAGCACATGTAAAGTCATCATAACATTGGAACAAGGTTATCTGAGAAATGGCAGTTTATGTGGCAGTTTATGTTTTACCTTCATGAACAGAAAATATGCTGACTGATTGGGATGATTTTGCACATGCACAAATGTACACATACACACACACACACACACACACACACACACACACGTGCAAATGTGTATATTTGGACACATGCATGCAAACATACCCTGACACACCTCCATTCAAAACACACTCGAGATACCCTTGAAATAAATACAAATATCACACTCCTGCTTTGTTTTTTTGGTTTGTTTTAACAACATCATGATTTTTTTTTTTTTTTCAGGATTGTTAGTGAGGACACACGTCCTGACATGTAGCTATTGATCTTTGGTCCAATCAATCCATCAGTTGACATGCTGTTTATGAACAGGTGTAATTTCAAGTGGACAAGTGTCAGCATGCCCCTTACAGAACCCTCGAGCTCCACTGCTCCCTCTTTGTTACTTCCTATGGCTCTCAGATATCTTTAATTGCCTTTAGACTACACACCCCCCTCCACCCCCACTTCCACAACCTTCCACCTTGCCCCCGGCCAGAGCAGGGCCAGAATGGCAATCGGTGGACCTTGGGAGAGTGGTCTCGTCTGGGGCCCCCTCACTAACACTCAGCCCAATGTGTTAATAGATCCAATGCCATCTTATTTTCGCACTTCTGTGAGACGGCAAGGGGCGGCCAGGCGGGATCGGCAGTCTGCCGCGCTGAAAGAGCTGGAACAAGTGGGGGAGGAGGAGGAGTGGGAGGAGTGGATGCAAGGAGGGGGCAGTGGTGGGTTCACAGCACTCCACTGAGGAGGTCAACAAGAAGGCAGGGGGCACAAGTTCAACTGTGCAACACAGAATGATGGCATCAGGAAGGGAGGGGTACCATATGAATGAATGCAACTGGATGCGGCTGGATGGATGGATGGACTCAGATGCTAAAAACAACAATGTTTATGGTTATGTTTTGTGCTTGAGACTGTCGTCACATGCAAATGCCCTAAGATGACACATTTACGTTCAGGTGACAAAGCCCTAACCAAGCCATGACAACAAAGGTCACCTAACCTTAACAAAGAAGTAATTTTTTTTTTTTTTAAAGTTATATATTTGGGCATTTTTTTGCCTTTATTTAGACAGTATCATGAGAGATAGACAGGAAATTCAGGGGGAGAGAGAGGGGATGACATGCAGCAAAGGGCCGTGGCCAGTGACTGATCAGAAAAGAAGTTGTGTATTTGAAACAGTGGTTTGTAAAGATTTTGGAAGGCACAAGACAAACAATACTATCCCGATGATAGTGCACTTTAAGAAGCAAAGGCATAGACTGAAGTAGGGCGATGTTCCTCGTCTCATACAGTGTGATAGACCAGGGTTCCTGTCCCCTCTTCTACCAGAGAACTTTGGAACTGTTTAGAGTTGACGTAATAGTAAATGCTGGTATGACTCACTTTGGAACAGTTGTATGGGTATTTGAACAGGACCCACATAGTCAGTTCAGCATGAGGACTTTTTGGGGGAAGATCACAGATCACCGTCGATTCTGTTTTACATCAAATCACTTCACAAGTATAGTAGGCATAGTAAACAATGCAGAGGCTAGGAAACATAGTACAATGCTGTTAATGTAAGATTCATTTCAACATACTGTATGTTTACAGATTGTTTCACCTCAAAATTAAAACCAAAAGCTCCTGACCACATTAAATCATAAAGATACCTGGAAAAATCTGACACAGATGAGGTGAAGATACTAATTTCTCATTTAGCCTATAAGACCAAAAATGAAACCACAGTGGGTGCTGGGTGAGGGGCACAACATGCATATTGAGTGGCTGGAACAACTGTGGTTTTCTTGCTCATACTATACTGCCACTATCAGTATACCGTTGGCCTATCCGCCTTCATTGCAAAAAACCACAACTATTATGAACAAGTTCAAGCTGGGTCTTTTGGAGCTAAAGAAAATCTGTTCTGGAAAATGAAAGGTTACTCATGCTTGAGTGAAAACAACGCAGAAAATCACAAACACTGAACAGTGATTTTGTATATGTATATACATATATATATATATATATAGTATATACATTTATGTGCTATCAGTGTATCCCAGTTCGGATTTTTCATCTCAGGAGGCCCCTTACTGAGAAGCAACAGTCACACTTTTTTCTCAGGCCATTAATTTTGTTCACAGATGAATGAGTCAAATGCAGAAAACAAGTCACTGTAGACAGGAAGAAACTTGATGAGTAAGTCTTAACATTTAGTTTTATCATTTAGCTTAAATTCTGTGGATCCCTAATAGACTATAAAAAATATTGAGAAATTATCTATACATGTAGGAAAGGCAAACAAGTTTTACGTAACTGCAAATTAAAAATGTTTCTATAATTTTATTGTATTTCAGAACATACTATACTACAGCTACAACAATCCTCAAAACATGACAGGTTTAGTACCCGTCAGAAAAAAAAAAAAAAAATCTCATCTTAACCAAAAAGACCACTGAAAGTCTTTTGTGATGCACCAACAGCGTTCAGATTGTTTTGCAGGAGATGTGGAATCCCTTGTTCACTCTGCAATGCAACGCCCACATGGTATCAAAACATTAGTCATCAGTGTCACAGTCCTGAGGGGTTACTCCAAAGTGTTTTCTTTGTGTTTTTTTTTTTTTCTCACTGCAGTGTGACATACCTAGGCTTTCTTTTTCATGTAATTTCTCATAAGTCATGTGTTGTCAATCAAGTCTTTTTGAATGCCGATTGCAGTTTGGCACCAGAGAGATACTGTGAGCCAATGTAGTTTTGACCAGAGTTAAAAGTGTGCACTGTGTTTATTTGGGGGTTTATTTGAATAGCAGTTTGCGCAGTTTAGCATGATTAGCTGTGGTGCCGTTTGTCTTCCAAAGGAGGCCTATTGAAAATCCATGTGAACCTTTCTCTCACTTGTCAAAGTGTCAGGGAGCCCGATTAGCTCTTGGGAGAGAAACTAATAAGTCTTTCAGATCCTTTCAGATTGTATTCCCGAGATGTAAAGGTTAGAAAGATCATAAAGTATAAAAGTTTACATAGACACTCTGAAGTGTCAGGGGGAAGGGGGAAGAAAGAAGAAAGAATCAGGGGTGAAGGAGGAGTAGAGTTTGGCTCTGAGCCAAGTGTGTCTCAAGCATTTTGGGTCCTCACCTTCCGCTGCCCCTGTCAGGCTGGTCATGGTCTCCTTCTCTAGGCGTCAGAGATGCAAAGTGACAGCCAGGGTGGCTTCCATGTCAGTGAGGTGAGACTAGGCTCTCCGGCTAGATGCCCTGACCAGGACCACCCCTTTGGGTCTGCCGCGTGTGAAAACAGAAAAAAAAAAAAAAAATTCCTCACGCTGCAGTGTCTCACTATGATTATATTGTCAGTGCCCCCTCCTAACCTGTAAGATATCCCCTCCTCCTCCTCCTCCTCCTCCTCCTCCTTCCTCCCCTCAGCTTCTCAGAGATCCAACAGTGGCAGATCAGGCTGCTGTGATCAAAGTGGCAGAGTGCTAAAACATCCATTTAGCTTTTAATTGAAGAGACGGTAGGATGGGGGAAAGGAGCATGTGATGTGGTGTGCGTTGGTATGACAGAGCTCGTCTTGCTGAGGTGAGAAGTGACAGAGACTTGTCAAAGGTCACAGTCGGCCAGAGGCCAGCCCCACCGCACTGTCAATCCACGCTGCTCTTTTGTGGCGGCGCTCATTGATGCAAAACACATGAACACACGGATAAAAATTCACTCATGCTTTCATTTACTCCCCCCCCCCCATCTATTTATGCCACATTTTTTATTTGTACCACATCATGCGTGCATTAATGTTATGTTCATATGCACTTTTGACACGTTGTTTGAACTAATCATGCATGGGCATATGTGCACATCGCTCGTCATAGGCAGGTAGGTAGATATGTCTTCTTCTCCTGATTTAAAAACTCCCACCTCCGATGTGTTTTATGAAAATCAAACGCACAGGGTCACTCAGCTGTTTAGAGAACAGAGAATGGCAGATGGATTAAAAGCATGTGTACAAGTAGTTTATGATGTCAGTGGGTAAGGGTGGTTAGTTTGATTTGACAGAACCCTAAAACTTGATCTTTGAAGACACCAAGATTTAATTTTAATTTAATAACTTTAATTTAATGGCTGTTTCCTGTGTAGATTAATGTAAACTGTGATTTTTGCTCATTTTTAGTCATGCTACCAGTGTGGCTGAAGGCACTGTCAATGTCAGTCCGTCTGTCCTTTAGTGCTGGTGCAGCACATTGATCGAGACTGAAACATCTCAACAACTATTTGATGGATAAGCATGAAATTTGGTACAGACGTAATGTCTTGATTATTAATTGAAACTGGTTTTTGTCTTGTGCATCACGTCAAGTTCATGCACGTCTTGTTTCCTCCGAGTGCCTTATGTGTGGGTATACATCATTTCAGTCCCCATGTTGAAAAGTTTGACTCTTAGTAACGATTAAAACTACACAATTTGAATATTTGAAATTATTATTGTGGAAGGAAATTTATCAAAAATAGGGAGCGATATCATTTCTCTAACAGTCAAAGTTGTATCAGAGGTCTGGCAGAGGAGACATTGACATCCTGATGCGTCCTTTACTTTCTCAAGTGACACACATGCATGCATGACTCACATGAACCCACAAACTGCCCTTCCGAGTTTTTGTCTCCCTGCTGAGAGGCAGTAATGTCAATGTTTGTGTTGGTCAGCAGGGTCTCTGTCCACACAGTCAGCGGGGTCAGCGGCCCCGCAGCGGGACCTGGACACCGGGAGAATCACAAGGAGGGGGCAGTGGGGGTACCAGTTCAGGTTCTGAGGGGTCTGTTCATCTTCAAATCCAAGCCAAGGCCTCTGGTGCCAAGCCAGTCTGTCAGGCCCCCCTCACGCTGTGGTTCTGGCCTCGACACCCTGCAGTTATGGAGGCATAAACTGGCATAGGCCAGCATAAGCTTCCTCATGGCGCTGCATATGATTAACTGGACCATTGGGCAGCTTGGCCTGGGAGAGGCCTGAGTCCTGGGCATGAGTCCACAGGGCACGGGCAAGGACATGAGAGGCTTTGCCAGGGTGGAAGCAGATCTCTCCTCTTGTTTACATTTCATGAAAATTTTGTGCTGACTTTGAGCGAAAAGCAGTTTTATTCTCAATTGCATCAGATGGATCCTTCTGCCAACATCAGTGTCTCACACTTTCTGAGGCTTATGTATGTATGTGTAAAATTCTTCAGATGCTTGCTAGTCAGGTTTTTACAAGTAGAGAAGGTGCCAGTGAGTCAGAAAAATGTGTCCCGAGTGATGGTCGAGGTGTCTCGTGTTTAGTGCGTACACATTGTTAACATTTGCTAAAATACGAAAATTAGGCCATCAAAATGATTCATTTCTGATTATTATTCTTATACTAAATCACTAAGACCGTTCTGCATTAAAATTTAAAGCATTTTATCAAACATTTACATTTTCGTGCTGCATTTTTCAATATTTGCACCAAAGTTTGTTGGTGAAGTGTCAAAAACCGGCTCAGTGCTTCAGAGAAGAAAGAGTTAAGCAGCACATTGAAGGGTTTTAAAACAGCAGTCCAAAAAGCTGCCTTTAAACATGATCACGTCTTTTTCCTTCACACCTCCAACTTCACAAGTGTGACTTCCGTCTGTTGCGTCTCTCTCTCCCTCTCCATCTTTTTTTTTCTTCTCCCTCCCTCCTCCCTCTCATCTTCTCTTTTCCATGTTTTTCACTTGCAAATCCCAGCATTACACTGACTATGAAGGAAAATTGTGTCCTCTTCACCATCATGACGCCCACCTCAGACCTCTTCAACGTTAAAGCCGTGTTCTCGTTTACGCAGCTCTCTCCATCTCGTCCATCCGCACGGACAGGATGAATTTAAAAATAGTGATATCATGTTGTAGTGTGACCTGGGGTTTTTTGACAGCACTTGTATAAGATTGTCAACTGCCAAGACATGGTTAAGCTCCTCTGCATAACAATCATTGACTCTCTGTGTGATTGATTTTCAGCCGTGGCCGCTGACCTGTATTTTTACATTTGTGCTGTCAGGGCCCAAAACCACCAGCCCTGGGATTATCTTGGTTTGCATGTAGCATTTATGAATAATGATCAAACCAGTTTTTTTTATTGCTTGAGCCGATGTCGGACGCTAAAATGAAAGAAGTCACTGATAACACCTGAACTCTGTTTTCAGCTATATTGAGACAAATTGAGCAAAAGGTAAAAGAAAAGAGCCTCTATTTTCAAATTTATCTACATTATGTTGAAGTGGACCCAGACCACCTTAACTCCCTCTTGTACCCCTACTCCTTTCCCCCTCTCCCCCATCCTCCAAACCCCTCCAGCCCTTCTTCCCCCTCCCCTCCTCTCCACCACCACCACCACCTCCCTCTCTTCCTTTCCCTGAGGGCGATGTGGCATTTCTTCCCTCTGCTGGCCGCCTCCCTGGCCTTGTGCTGTCACTCTGGATGGCTCCTAGCATGCTGTGCCCTGCTGTGATTGAGCATTACGAGGTGTTTCACGCCTCCGTGCATTAGGCGAGACGGCAGGGAGGGCGTTGGGTAAATGATACGTATGGATCGCGAGGGCAGCAGAGTTCACGGCTGGGTCAGGTCAGAGGGAAAAAGGCGACAGTCCTGGACCCTGTGACAACCCAAGCATACGCACATGCATCGGCACACCTGCATGCATCAGCTTGTGCTCAAATTATACACAAACTCTACCTGCATGCACATATACAGGTATACACACGCCACTATTTGTGCATGCACACGTGTGCACACGGAGTAGGGAGTGACATCACGGATGGATTGACAGAAAAACTCACTGACATTTTATTTCACTGGTAGCAGCCACAGCACTGGTATTTACAGAGTTAATAAAAAATGGCAACTGCAACCAGATTGTACACTCTTTGCAGCCCACTCATCGACAATCATCACAAGGTCCACTGAAGTTGATGCAGCTCTATTTCACATTTCAAAATAGTGACATGCTCACTTCCCTTTGTTACCATTATCACTGCATGTCCTTAAACAAATTTTCGGCTGCACCAGCAACACGAACAAGAGCAGGAGCAAACTCAGGATTAAAAAAAAACCAAAAACACACACACGCACACGCACACACACACACCACTCTGTTCTTAATCCATCTCTATGCATGAACAGGCAAGGCTTGTTTGAGCTGGTGAGAGTGTGTAATTAATGTGCTGTGACGAGGGGCTTCTGCCCAGTGACAGTGAAAGACCACCTACTGGCTTTTAATACTGCCTGTCAATGTGGCCGCAGGACACTGAATGCAGGCCTGTTTCAGCTCGGGGGGCTGAATGGGTGAGAGCTATGCACAGAGACAGGCACAAAACACAAAAATGAAAATTAATTTTTAATGTAAAGGGAAAATTACATAATTATCTTTTTAATTATTATTGACTTAATTTTTTCATCTTACATGAAAAACATCTGCATGCAGCATTTCATTCCACTTAAGTGCATTTAAAGTGCAAAACCTCTTTAAAGAGATAAATAAAAAGACTGATTTTTGACCAAGACAAATGGTTCTGATTTGATATTGGCCCTTGGGCTGCCAGGTTAGCTCAACAAAAACACTTGTAGTTTGAAAGTGACAATTTTTATTTAGTTATTGTTCACAAAAGTACGTCTCTACAATACACTGTAGGAGCAGTTTGAAGTCAGGACACACCGTCTCTGACCTTTCTCCAGATCCTGTCTGAGTGTTACACACTCTGTTACACTTCTGTAAGTGATGGAAACATGCTTGCTAATGCTCTGGTCACGCCTGCTTAACCCCCTCATCACCAGCACACCTCCCTTTTTTTTTCCCAACACACACACACGCACACGCACACACACACACACACACCCACACACACACACACACCCACACACACACACAAGGAGCTCCTCTTATGAATTGCTCCGTACGTGCACATGGAGAAACTATACCAATACATTTCCAGATAGTTCATTAAGCATGTCTAAATATGTGTGTTTGTGTGTGTGTGTTTTACGAGTTTGTAGGACATTCACACTGTCAAACGATCTTAAAAATGATGATTGAATCATACAATGCCGTGGCATCACTCATGGAACACCAAAGTACCCAGACAGAGTGTTTCTGTCTTAACTCGTGTCACTGAGTGCCTGTTGTTGTCTCTCATTGACATGCTCCTCATCGGCTCTGCCTTTTGTTTCTATGTCTCTACATACTTCTAACATGACTATTTCAGCCTGAGTAAGCAAACATGTGAGGGCGCACACATACACGCTGCCCGAGGTTCCACCCTACCACTCCACCTGTGATATAAAGGACCCAGAGTACCAGTCTAGACACTGGGGTTAAGTATAGGCTCTTGTATCCAGGCACCTTGTACAGCTGTAGGGAGAAATGATTTCCCGCTTCACGTCTCTCTTGTCTCCTCCTCTGTTCCGGGGGGGGTGGGGGGTGGGAGGGTGAGTGCATGTGCCACGGCAGAGCTCTCCCGATCAATACGGCCATCCAGCAGCTCTGCCTGTCAGTCTACCTGATGGCTTGTCAAAGTCTCTGGAGTGTCTGGAGGATCTCAAGTCTCTGGTTGTCACCACTGACTTCTCTTTTCTCCTAATTTCCCTCCCTTGTCACTTACCTGGTCTTCCTTTGCACACACCCTCCTTGCCATATTCTTCCTATCTCTGCTCCTTCTGTTATTTTTTTTTTTCTCTCTCACTTCCTTCCTCTGTCTCTCTGTCCCTGTCTCCCTGGCTGCCTGCAACCCCGGGGCTTGACAAGCTGGCCAGGCCGCCGCATCTGCCAGCACATCTTTAGCGGCTTGGCAGTGAGGAACGTCCGTCACAGGTTGTAATCAAACCTGCCTGGAAACTGAGCAGGAGGAGAGAGGAGAGGAGGAGGAGGAGGAGGTGGAGGGAGTGCAAGTGAGGGGGAGGGCCCCTCCTTCTGCCTGATTAATCATAATGTAATTTTAATTAAAAAGCACAGTGTCAAAGGGTTTAGCTGCCTGAGAAGTGAGCCCAGATTGCCACGCAGCAGCAGCCCCCTCAGTCTGCGGGCAGGAAATGCGTCCTGACAAATCCAGGCGCCCGGGCCAAGAAAAACAAAGGCCACCATTACCAGGATATTGTCATTGAAGGAAGAGCAGGGGTGTGGGTGAGAGTTAAAGGAGGGGGGGTGACATGGATGATGAGGGGACAAGGAAAGGAGTACAGAGATGGGAGGGGATGGGATGTGGGGACAAGCAGAAGAAAGGTTGGGGGTCACACTGTCATGCCAATTGGTGCTCGGTGCAAACGTCCATGTCATGCAAAGAAAGAGTAGAGGCAAAAGTGAGGTGTGAGAGATTCTGGCATCGTCTTTTGTCAAGGGTGGATATTGTAAGCTTTTGTGAGCGATGCTGTAGGCTGGGGGGCCTTGTTTTTTTTTTTTTTTGTTTTTTTTTTTTGATGCTTAAGTTTGTTTACATCTCAGGTGCATGTAGCGTCCACTCAGTGTCAGGCCAGGCTATATTTACGCCACCTGAATCAGGGTTGCTGCGTACCGTGGTGTCGGCTCCAGGCCAAGCTGTGGCTGAGACGATGGTAGCGGCTTGAGACAGGGCAGAAGGAGCCGCGGTGTCACCGGAGGGAGGCCAGAGGGCTGCAGCCAGGGTCAGGCAGAGTTTCTGAGGAGACGTGGGGTGTCAACATGGCTGAGTTGAAAGCAAAGCCAAACACTTGTGGTGACATGGCATTACCCTGGGTCATGGTGACAGATTAGGAAGATTACAGACATGGGTGAATTGTGTCTGGGCAGGGGTGCCCATAAGGTGTATTGTTTTGGATGCATGAATGTGTGTGTGTGTGTGTGTGTGTGTGTGTGTGTGTGCAGTGGTGGAAGAAGTACTCTAATCCTTGTCTCAGTCAGGGGGGAGGCTGAATGATTTACATTTTATTTGATTTGATTGTGAGATTGTTTTAAAAAAAAAGATTTTTTAAAGACACATCAAAGTATTATTGTAGTGTCTTGACTTGATTTACTCTAGTTCTGTAGTTAAGTACAGTTTTGAGCTACATGTACTTTACTGGAGTGTTTCCATTGTATGCTATTTTATAATCCTGCTCCATTAATTCCAACTGTTTTTTTTACTCCATTACATCTAAATATAAAGTAAAACATATGATCATTATATAAAGTAGAATGTATTATTACAGATTAATCTATCCAACAGTATAAAGTTGGAAAAATAGCTCCACCCTGACACCACTGAAATCAGTATTAATATTCCCAATTTATTATTAAATGACATATAGCGTTGGTGTGCCTCAAATGGACATGTGTGAGAGTGGGAGCCCGTTTTTAGCCTATAATTTTATTCTTGTCGTGTGTTATTATTATTGTCTGTGTGATTACTGCTGCTGTAACAAAGAAATTTCCCCCATGGGAATTAATAAAGTACCAACCCACCTACCTGCCTCGACTGCTGTTTCCCATTTTAATATTTCAACCATGACAGCAAAGATCCTCTCACCTTGGCAAAGTACTTATTCTAACCCATTAGATCTTTCTCTAAACCTAACCAGGTTGTTTTTGTGCACAAACCTAACTGAACATTAGTTATTCATTTTCCAACAGTGAGTTTTTAAAGGAGCTATTTATAAGTTTTGCTATAGCTACATAGCCGACGTTAGCATTAACAGCTGTTTCCTTACCAGTCCAAAAGAAATGCGAGTTCAGCTTCAAACTCCATTGCTTTACTCAAGTAAAGGGAATGTTAACTCTCGTCTCTATCAGGTCTTTTCTTCTACTGAAGTTAGCACGCTAACCAGCTAGCCCCAGCCCATTTCGTCACTCTCTGATAGTGACTCACTGTAGCCTCCAGTTTGCCGTAGCGTTACCCAGAGGGCGTATTATAACCTCTTGTCTTGTAAATGCATTAATTGATATGATTTGTATGTCAAATTTTAATCTGTAATTCAATTATACATGTCAGATAAATGTAGTGCAGCAGAAAGTACAATATTTTACACTGAATGTAGAATAAAATGGAAATACCCATATAAAGTACAAAGCTTTACCCAAGTACTTGAGTAAATATAGTAGTTTCTTGATTTTCATCTTACACTTCAATCCTCAAACATGGAACATTTTACTTTTTAAGGACATGGTCTCCATAAGTGATCAATGAAGAGTGAAGGTGTAGTATACATTGCCTGAGTGAGACAACAAAGGAGATAGATACACCCCCTGAGAGAAAAAGGGGCTAAAAGCTCAGTGTTCATACCGTTCGCTCGGCTCCTCTCTCTCTGTCTCTCCGTGGTTTTGGGGGTGGAGTGGGGTAGTGGCCAGGACTGGATGACCTTTGAAGAAGGGGAGAAGGGAGGAGGATGCAGGAGAGGGGGCCCACCCGCATCCGGGCTGAGGTTTTGGAGGTGAGAGACCGTGAAGGGCCCTCCACCAGGCCCTAACAAGCATTTGATTTCTCCCTTCAGGTGTCGTGTGCCTTACACTCCTCAGATGAGTGGTCTCTAAGCAGCCTCTTATCCTCTGGGGCGATTCGTCTGTGTCGCTGAGCATAGAATCGCTTTGACTGTTGAAGGTGTGATTATGATTTTATCTTATAATAAACCGAGGAATGAATTTAAAATACTGTGTAATAATAACGAAAAAAAATAGCAAAGGTTACAAAGTGAACAACAGAAGTGATTCATGAGTAACTTTCTCCAAGTCAGGGAATAATAACAGTGATCTAATTTTGTAAAGTTGTAACAATAAATTATCAAATTATTAATCTATTTGTCATAATCATAATCCAGTAGTACATCCGATGTACTGCTGTACATCACACATCTAAATCTACTGTACAAATTCCCACCACTGTTACACAGCTGGGTTGCAGTACAGATCTGCCCCACTGTTACAGTACTGGTGCACCTTCAGTTCCTTTTAATTCTCATCTTACCACTTTTTGTATTCTTCTATTTGAAAATTGTAAGTCCTTTTTTCCATGCAAGGCAAAAAAGAGGACAGCAAATTAAGAATTTTGTTGACAGTCTTTGAACGTAAAAAATAAACCCTTTGATACTGATTGTCATTAATAAACACACAATCGATACAAAGAACACCGCTAATAAAACTCTGATCTTCTTTTAATTTGGTAATTAGAGGCTAATTTACAAATTTCCATCCCATTGATTGTTAATCCCATTCATATGCCAGAGTTAATGCCCCACTTTTTGTCTTTATTAGCTAAATCAACTCCATTGAGCCCTATTGACCAAGCCAAAGCTAACAAGTGTTGGAGAGACCTCGAAGTGCAAAGAGATTAATGAGGGCTCTGTATGATCTGATGTGGCCCATATTGTCCTGTGATCTGGAGAGGCTTGCACCAGCAGAACACACACACACACACACACACACACACACACACACACACACACACACACACACACACTAGGACACTAACGAGGGTTTGAAGAACCCTCTTTTGACACCTGGGGCTGGAGACACAAAGCACGCCACCCGCCCCAATGAATGGAGAGGCAAAAAGAGACAGATGACATCTTAAACTAGCATTAACACGCAGGTAGCTAACAAAGCCGACTCTGTCTCATTTACATGTCAAAAGCAGTGCACATGCTTCAGGGAGGGGGCATATGTACCGAAATGTACAAATGCAAAGTGTGGATGCATTACATAAGCAATAGTGCACATATGTGTGGGTGTGACACAGAAACACACATACACACTGACAACTACACACCAGTCTTACAAGCCCAGTTCATTACGAGGAAGAGATTCTGCCTATTGGATCAACAACTGAAGAAAGAGGCAGAGTCACTTGCTTCTTGTCAGTCTCCTTTTCACCCAGAGCTCCTGGCGCTTCAGCTCTCGGTTCCCCCTGAACAAACCACCCGCTGGCTGCCTTAACCGCCCTCTAATAAACCCATCTGTTGGGTCATTATTGCGTCCACAGCCATCTGAAGAGGGGAGCAACCCTGCAAAGCAGACAGAGAGGAGGCTTATAGCACATGGGGAGCAGGAGAGGAGGAGGTTTCACTTGTTTCACTGTCCTTTTACAGAGAGTCAGCCAGGAAAGCAAATGATTTCTCCTCATAAATTCTACAAATGAAAATGGTCTTGTGATTATGAGGCACAGTTTTAATTTATCTTGACACCGCAATGATCTAAATCTAAATTAAATCCTGTACACAATGTACATTTCAAAACGTTTTAAAATGCATTTTCAAATGAAAACGACCTCTGTCCAGATGAGTTTTTTCACTCCGCATCAGAAATAATCCAAACTACCACAACTGACCAATAACGTACACTGGGCATGCACGTACCAGCGTAAACAAGAAGCAGATTGTCTCCTCTGCAGTTGGCTAGTTGCAGAAAACACTACAAACAAGGAACAGCACGGGCAGTTGTACCATTATAAAATGTAGAATTTAACTACGCAACAGCTGCTAGCAAAGACAACAAGGTCAGCAATGCTTTTAATTCGTTATGCATGTTGAACTCACCACTGGTAGTTGTGGCTGTTAAGATCCAATCAGCGAACGTGGGTGCCTCCGTCATCGTCCCTGCCCGTCCAGAATACAACGCAGTTTTCAAACTAAAATGGGGCCAGCAGCGTTTTCCAAAGGTCTCTGTGGTAGGGGCTTGAAAGCTCTGCAGTTTACGGCGTAAATGGAGCAAAAATTATGCTTTTTTAAAACTAAACCATATTAGTGTGGGTGTAGCCTCACAATGAATTTGTTGTTCTTGTTCTGCTTTGGTTTCTGTGTGAGGGTCATTGGTATTTTGGCTCTAATAATGAATCATATCATATTGTCTCTTACTGATATAATTCAGACGGCTGGTCTGGTGAAACTGCAAGTTTAATTGCACAAATTTACAAATGAAAGCAAACTACATCACCTGAAAAAAATGACTGCTCTATTGGTAAAGTACCAAACAATGGCATGGCAAATAGGTGGGCTGTCAGTGTGTGTACAACTGTGTGAGTGTGTGCAGACTTGTATGCCCATATGTACTGTACAAGTGTGTTGTTCCATTGGCAGGGGCAGCCGGGACGGGCTGGTGAGGCTTTAACTTTGCTAAGCTTTTTCCTGCCAGGTCCCTGGGAGATCCCACTGTTCGTTTATATTGAACTTTGTAGGCCAGTGGCTCTGCCAGGCTCCCCTGCCTACTGCTGTAATATAGGAGCTGCTGGGGACCTGCACAGCCAGCAAGACCTAGGGAGAGAGACACAGATCACACCGGCCCTGTGGTTATTACATTTACCAGTGTGTGTGTGTGTGTGTGTGTGTGTGTGTGTGTGTGTGTGTGTGTGTGTGTGTGTGTGCGTGTGTGTGTGTGTGTGGAGGGGAGTGTTTTTCTAAGTCTAAGTGTGATGTCTGGCCATTCAGAAGTGTTTGCTTGTGTGGATTTTGTGTTTATACAATATGAATTGTTGCAATAAAAATCCCACATTTCTGTACCCTGTTTGTGTGTGCATGTGTGTGTGTGTATGTGTGTGTGTGCATGGCGCTGGCCATGCTCCACCATGTTCTCTCCAACTCACACAGCCTCTGTCATAAACAGCCACAGCCTCTGGCAGGTGTTGCGCTGTGGTGCACAGATATGTGTTCCCAGAGTGACACACACATACACACACACACACACACACGTGCATGAACACACGTCCAAACACACACCATTAGGAATCCCCACAGGTGAGCCTTAGAGGACAGAGTCAACACCTTATTATTAAAATGCACAGACACCCACATGTGTACACACACATGCAGAACACACACACACACGCACACATGCACAGTGGCAGCTGTTTAGGGCGTCTCACACACTCCTAAGCTCTTAGCCCAGATATGAATTTCATTTTTAGATTTTGGATGAATAAAAACTAAACTTCTGCAGGCACTGAAAACTGTTTTGACATCAAAATGAAATTCTAAATCTTTTCCCTTTTTGTTATTTGTATGTATCTGGTCTCCAGTTTGAGCCCTTTTAGTTTGGTTATAGGGAGATCGTATCAACTGTAGGTAGCAACTGTATGTCTAGATATGATATATTTTCTGTAACAATTAGTTATTCATGATAAATAAAGAACGCCCAGTGTATTGGATTAAAAGCTGTTTTTCTTAATTTCAAACATCAATCACATGTTAACCACGTTAAACTGACTTAGCAACATTTAGGAGGCTCCAAAAGCTCAGAACCTCATCGTGACAATCCTGGATCTGGAATAAAAATTAATCAACGTGATCCAACATGATTAGAAGTGACAGTGCACCAAATTAAATATAAGAAAAACATAACAAAAAATGAGTCATGTTTATTTTTGTATTTTTTTAATCAGCAATTATTTATCACCAGTACACACTCAGGTAAAACAATGCATTTGCTTGGGTAAAGAAACTCAACAAGTCATCTGCCCTGAGTGACATTGCCAGTAGATAAATGATATACAGTATATTTGTCCTCAGGTTACCTGGTTGGTTGATGGCAATTCGTTCACAGCAACAGCAAGGTGACTAAAGAAAGATACAGATTTCAGTTTTAAGAACAACATCATCAGATTTATAGGAAATATGACACAAGGTTTTATTGATAGTGCAGTTACATATGATTATGACTGAAAAAAAGCACTGATCATCACATAACAATACAGCGTTTAGGCAAAAATGACATGAGCTGTTGTTTTTACTTAGCAACGGATGCTTAAAGTGCAAATTGGTCATTCCCATTCATGACATCATTAACTGTTCATTTCATTGAGAATAAATTATTATAATTCACTCAAATAATCGGTTAACACAGTTGTCATGTCTTTAAATACTGGATCCAAATACAGATTTATAAATAATGTTGGTCTTTAATGAATCTGCAGCATTTTATTGCATATTGAAACTTAAAGAAGACTTGGACAGAAGATAAAAAATCTCAGCTCTGCCACCGCAGATTGGAGGGATAATCCGTACAAAGCAGTGTGTTTATCCCTTGTCCAGAAATAGCAATTCATCAGTGACCCTATAGTGCTATTTTCTGTCCAGACCCAGCAAGACAGCACTAAATGTTCAAGTGGAGGTAAGTGCCGGCAAGTCCTTTGACAATACAAGCATGGTTTCAAGCTCCCGCTCAATACAGCTCCTCTCCTCAGAGGGCGCGAGGTGGGGGGAGCAGAGAGTACAGGGAGCAAGACTTGGGTCATAGAGTGTGTGGCTAGGGATTCATGTGTGTGTGTGTGTGTGTGTGTGTGTGTGTGTGTGTGTGTGTGTGTGTGTGTGTGTGTGTGTGTGTGAGTGTATCTGCACCGTGACTCCTCTACGAGGTTCTGGAGAGAGACATGGTGCTCTCTGTGGAAAGGGAAGATGTCGTCTCCTTGCTTCAGTGAACCCTGCAGCTCTGCAGAGCGAGGGGCTAACAGGGAGGGAGGTCTTCTCAAAGCGTAAGACAAACCAAATCCCCTGACACCTGCTGAGACAATAAGTCCCAGCTTTAAGATGTGGAGTGGTAAGAACAAAATAGGAAAGAAAAGATATGTACTGATGCAATTTAAACTGAGGCAAACAGGGCAAACAGGAAGATACTGCGGCTTTGGGCAGATGGAGTTGGATGAAACTCGGCTTTACTGATTAAATAAATATTAATGAATTGAAACAAATAAAACTGAAAGAAGAAAATTCGCTGAAGTTAATTGCACTGTAAAACAAGAAAACACTTTAAATCACTGATTGCAAGCACATAATTTAACAGAGCTGTAAACTTGACATTTGGACTCGTGTCAGACTTTAAGAGTAACTGCACCCAGGCTAATAACCTTGCTTGTAACGCCACGTAGAGGTGAAAACATGCTTTGTCCACAACACATACAGCAAGGATCTACCATTGTTACATCACATCTGGGTGTGGTCACGAGTAGAACAGACCAGGGTTTGTACTGTTTTGTCCCACGCATTCATTTGTCCTGCCAACACGATTTTCAGTTGATACGGAAACTTTGGTATATCGGTCGGACCACTGAACTTGAAGTTTGTTACTCCTGTACATAGACATACAACAACATGTCATCCACGCTTGTTGCCATCTTTCTACAACATCCCTGTTCTTGGTCCCGCCTTCTGTGTTTCCATGCCACCTGATGAAAATTAAGCGATGCTCTTAAATTGCTGAATAAAATCCAGAAGTTTGGGACCAAGCTATAGACATATTTTCAAAATAAATAAGAAAGTATCAGGTAAACCATGCATGATCACACACCTTAAATATTCATTTATTTATTAAATTAACTGAAAGGACTTGCTCTGTTCAATGTAAAAACAGACCATTAATGTAGCTTTAAATGCATTTTACATAATGGGCAGCAGGCTCAGCTAAGAGAAGGGAATTAGTAGACAACACACACCCATCAAATACTGTCATTCACTGAGGCACAGGAAATAATAATATAAACCGTGTATGCATTCATGTGATTGTGAATGTTTGTGTGATATTTTGACGTAACACAGAGGTGAAAAAACAGCCACGGATCATCTTAGAGCAAGGCTGTCTGGGCCTGACAGAGAAAGGTCACCTCGTCACTGATGTCATTAGCCAACAGTGTCAGAGGCTCAGGACAGGACGCTGAGACGGCCTGTTTGTGAGTGAGTTTGTCAGAAAAGAGTGTCATGTGGTGTCCTAGTGTGTCATGACAGGCGGCATATCATGATGGGAAAATTTGAGTTCTGATGAATTGTGAACGTGACAAAATGTGTGTGTGGTGTGGTGTGTGTGTGTGTGTGTGAGAGAGAAAGAGTGTGGTCAGCAGCAACTGATGATGACAGCATGACTGTGCTGGCCTCTTCACAACAAAAACTTTATGTTTTCACTTTAGGCCACAGCATTTGAGCGAATGACACAAATGGTACAAAAATAATAATGTCATTAACTTCTTTGAAACGGTTTTTATGGGAAAAGATCGGTTATGTTCAAATAAAAAACTGCAGATACATTTAGCGAATCAGCTACAAATCTAGCGACAATGGCACTAAGCTGTCAACACTGCTCGTTTGCACTTAATTGTTTTGAAAGAGCAATGACCAGTGAGGAAACTCAACACATTGGCTGGTCGACCACTGGTGTAACCTTATCACTCAGTCAGTCAGTCAGTCAGTCAGCAATTTTCACGTTCATAGGGCTGGCCTCGCTGTTGCAGTCCAGCCAAAAAAGGATGTATCAGACATGGGTTATGATGATTATAGAGTATGAACCAAAGCCGCATTTATTAAAATAAAAGTAGATATAATTGATAAGGGAGATATACTGTGACATATTGTATTCTCGCTAGCTTTTTAGAAATTGTATCCACAATCTTTTCCAAACCCTAACCAAGTATTTTTTATTATCAACAAATCCAATGAAAAGACCTCAACACTTTCTGACTCCCCTACCATATTTGTTGCACTCAGCCCCGAGCCCTTTGTTCGCTAGTGACAAAGTGAATCTTTAAAAACGGGTCACAAATATATGCTTCAATTTCAAAACCACAATCTTTCCAAAACCTTACCCATACTATATTTGTAATAAACACATGTTGTAGAAAGGCGTTTCAGCGTTCTCTGTGAAAACAGGGTTGAGACAAGTGGTCACGCACAAGATTTAAATGCGCAGTTCTTCAGCCACAAGTGTTCCAAGTGTATACACAACTCTCAGCTGTGATTGTGTCGACATACAGACAGAACAAAGACAAGTAGTTGAGCAGCCTCCTCCCTGACAGAAACAGATTCTTCCACACCTCTCTCTGTTCTGCCTGAAGGCTTCTCACAGGTACGATTTCTTGCCCTCGGTTCAGGAACTGAAAATGAGAATCTCTAAATTAGGAGTCAGGGAGTCGTGTCGGAGCCTGACCCTGGATTCTCACCTCCTATCCAGCTGGACCTGTGAATACTGGATCTGATCTATATGGCTCTGTAATGCTTTTCCACTCTATTTTTGCAGTTTTATTTTATTTTATTTTTTTTACAGTATCCTGCCTTTGTAATGCATTTTCTTTTCTTTTTTTCCCCATTTATTCACTGCATCGTATCTTTCTCCCCCAACTCTATTTGAAATGAAAGGCACAACATATTACTATTATTTTCAATGTCCATGTTGCATAATAAGTATACTTAGACTACAATTTAATGTTAGATTATATATAATTATACACACATGGCAATGACAGACACACCTGCAGAACAAAGTCATTTTAATCTAACATCATTTATTCCACATCTACTTCTATAAAGTGTTTGCATCTTCATTATATGAAAATATGTTGATTTTTTTTTTTTCTTCGCAGATGGAGTTCAGGCATATGTCTGCTCACCCTGCGGGGCGCCACAGTGACAGGTCTGGGGCATAGCAGCCCATTACCACACATGTGCCGTCAGCGCTCCAGTAGAAATTGGTGAGGTTTCAGCCTTGAAACCGTCTGTCCTGGGCAGAGAGCTGTTGCTCAGGGACTCAGCAAAACACGGCCCGTCCTCTCTCCTTTAGAGCTCCGACCAGAAGGGACTGGGGTGGACTTCGCCTTCGCCTGTCCCGTCACGGACGGGAAGGGGAGGGGAACCGATGAGTGCAGGGTTAGTAAAGCATTAGTGGGCCCTGCTGGTGTGCTGGCCCCTGTGAACCAGGCGGTGATTGAGTAGTAGTGCCTGGGGCTAAACGTGGCACCTTTGACAGTGTCAGGGTGGCACTATAGTGGCGGCCAGCTAGATGCTTCTGCTACATTACACACCAAACGCTTGTTGGTGTCTATATTCATGCTGACTTGAATTAAGGGATTACAGCGGTAGACAGCCACAGCATATGGATGAGAAAAAGAAAGGGAGATAAGACAACACGCTGTGCAATTTATTTATCTTTGATTCGCTGCATATCCTTTAACACTTTTTTGTCACTTGATCATTTGCAATTCAGGTGAAACTCACTCTTGTCATTTCTACATTATTATCAAGAATGATGTAACTGAAAACTGTAAGAAAAAAAAAATTTAATAAAAACTAAAGTTAGACAGAAAAGAAGAAAAGGTGAGTTCTGAATTTCACAGCTGTCAAACATTCTAACGTCTCCCACCAGCAAATGAGGAGTTTTTCTTTCATAAGATGGAGAAAAAAAAACAACTCAATCTGGATGTGACTGACAGCTCTCTTCTCTATTAATCAAAGCCTAAATAAATCAAATAAAGAAAGCCAAGCACGGGGGATGTTTGTTCTTTTGCCTAACTTTCAGTAAATAAGGAAACAAAAGGAAATAATCTTAAATTGCTCTTCTCTTCTTTAGTTTCAGTATCAATGAAACTTTACTTTGCCATAATGCTCAACATTATCCTTAACAAATTGCTAGTGTGACTTACAACAGACACAGGATGTGTCAGTGGAGTTTCCACGCTTAAGGTTCAGGGACTCTTGCTATGATAATAAATTGTCTTACTACAATTTCCCCCCACTGGAACTTGCACAACACATGGTTCAAACAAAATGAATAACAGTAGCAGGCTGTCAAATATAGGAACCGCAAAGATCTGGGGATCTGTTGACATATAGGCCCCAGTGTATGTATAGCAGCATGTTAATTAATTTAAATACAATGAGGAAGACGTGTTGCATGTGTTACTACAAGAATATTCCTTCATTCTTTGGTCTCTATAACACACCGACATTTCTTTCACCGCTCTAAAATCGGTTAATATTATCTGTCTGTCATTACTTGTTGGTGGGCTGCAGCCTCGGATTCATTGTATCGAATTAACATGTGCCCACTTCAGTACATTCTCCAGGCCGTCCATTATATTCAAAGCAAACTGGCACTCTCTCCTGCAAACACACGATAACCAGTGACAGACTTTTCTCATCACATTTGAAAAACATGCCTCTAATGGGGGAATGAGGGACATGAAATCACTTTCAGTGGGACATAAAGGCGGCATTGTGGAGCGGCCTGGTGGTAATTACACCACACAGACCTGTACTGAAGGAAGCTATTTAGCATTATGGCCCTGGCCTGGGCCTCTACTGCTGATCTCATTTGGCTGCATTAATTAGCATGCTCTGAGCCGCGGAGCTCGGTGTTAACGCAGCGGCCCACTGCTTGGCTGGTTGGTTGGTTAGTTAGGATGACTAACACGACAGTCTGTTCAGTTCTGTTGTAAATCTACAGGCCTCCTGAACTTCCTTACACCTCGCCGTTCCCCCTCCTCCATCCTATCAGTCAGAGACAGCTGGGGCTACACAGAGGGCACGACAGCCCCCTATTCACCGCATTCAGCATGGTGGCAGCCACCGCAGCACAATAGACCGCGCCGCCTGTCCCATTTGTACAGGCAAGAAAACGACCTCATTTTGTTTGTGTTTTAAATGAGTTCTCCGATTAATACGCTTAAATTTCAGCTCGCACTGAAGGAGGGTGAGAAATTTGAATTTATGATTAGAAATATGTCTAAATATCAGGAGATGTTTATTTTATGATCTGCAGTATATGATGACAACTGACAAGTGCAGAGGAAAAAGTGTTTTCATATGAGTTAGTATAAGTGAAAATAAAAGGCCACAGGAAAGTTTGATCATGAAACTTCTGCTTCAGAGACACTTTCACACTTTCACACTTTCAAAATAGAGAAGTTTAGTAAAAGTGCAATAAAGCAAAGGATCTTCAGTAATCTATAGCTCATAAAAATGAAATGCTGCTAACTTCTCGTTATATATGCGTCGTGGAGAAAGTACATCTAAAAAAACAACAATGAAGTTCTCCTTTTCAGCCCAGCTCAGTTTGACACCTCCAACCTCCAACATCTGGAAAACAGGAATTATTATTACACATGACTCAAAACCATGTCTGTTCACCACACTGGCTAAAAAGGGAAATACTGTGAGATGTAAGCTTGATAAATTTATATTTTTGGCTCCAAATGTCAGTGGTTTTATGGTTCCCTGACATTTCATTCTCATATATCTTTTCTAGCTTCAGCAGAAGTTTAATTATACCTGAATAATAATTTCATTTTACAATTTTATTACTCTTTTGAAAAAAAAAACTGTTTCTACTTGGCAATTTAAAGGTTTTTAAAAACGAAAGAGGCTGCATTTCTATCCTGAAAAAACGCTGCTGCTAATGTCTTACAACTCAGAACTTTTTTAGTCGGTGAAAGTACTGTGCTCTTTTTCACACCAGAGCTTTTTTGAAGAAGGTGTTAGCTTTTCAAATACAGGATGTCTTATTTTTAGAATTCAACTCCACATTTTCTCGTGCTCGTGAGACTGGTGTTTTTGTGCTGTAAATTTCAGAGGGCTCAAAGTGAAATAGCACAGCAGTCACATGCAGAACCCTGCTCTGTACGGCACTGGCCAACAGCCCGCATCTACAGTATGCACAAACAACAATTTTTAAAGATGAGCCATTAAGGATGTACAAGGAAACTCGCCCCACTCTGACAGCTAGCCACATCAGAGACACACTTCAACCTGTACTATATATGCATGTGCCATCAACTCGCATACTGTTAGTTTTGCTGTTGGTTTCTCAGTAGCTACAAAAGATTAAAACATGTGAGGAGAAATTTCTCATGTGTTACTGTGCTGCAAGGGAAAAGAATTGACATTAACGTTTAAATGGTACTCAAGGCTGATGTAAATAGGTTTTATTTACTACTGTCTTTAAATAGGAAAGGGTTTAACTATGGCTTGCAAGAGAAATAGAGAAACAGAAGATTTAATCTTGCATCAGCCATTCATAAACCCCTTGAACAGAAGACACAGGAGCCATGGTGGCATATGCTGAAGGTGAGCCATGCGTGTCAGCTAGGTCAGGCAGCAGTAGGTCATTTCCATAAGGTGCCGATGGAGCAGGTGATAGGAGGGTGCTGGCATGAGCAGGGCAGAGGTAGTGGGGCAGATGGACCTGTCTTGCACTGACCATGTATCCCTGCACCCTGCTGGGGCCTCAGGAGGGGGCTGAGCAGGCTCCCAGAAAGGAGGGTGTCCCACTGAGACCCTGGCATTGAGCCCTGCCCAACCTTGGCCTGCACCCATCTCTATAGCCTCCCCCTTCACCCATCCCTTCCCTCTCCACCCCACCCTGCAAAACACCCTAAACGCTGACCAAGCCCTCAGGGCTCAGGCCAGCCTCCTGGGCTAACAACGGCCCAGACAACAAGCTGGTCCATGGGAAGGCCATGCCAAATGAGTGTGCTATGGATGGATTCTTGCAGGGAGTGAAGCAGTGCTGCACTAATGCAGTTGTGTAGTCAAGGTTTACCTGCAGAGTGACTTTATTTTCACCTCAGGGAAATATTTCTGTCCCGTCATGTTTAACTTTGTGCAAACATGCTTCAAATGACTGAAAATCTGTTTTGTTTTTTATCGGGTGAAAGAGTAATCTGTCTATGCAGATGTAACTTCTCATCTTTTTATCTGCTTCTTTGGAGGTCCAGTCATTTTCCGTTATGTGGCAAACACACACAGCTTGAGCTGTGAATTTTCTTTGCAAGGTGACATTTCCTGGCTATGTGCAAATAAAGCACACACAGAAACGCTGTCACAGACAAAGACTGAGGTGGATTTCTGTACAAGAGATGACATAATTTTCAATTAACTAGAGAGTTTTATACCTGCAAATTATTGGAGAGTAGTGCAACCTTTCCTAAGTGGATGAAAGTAACATGAAATTAGGATGATTAAAGGACAGTACTGCTTGTTTATTTGAGCATATTTGATATTGTTTAGTAGCTGGGGAAATGTAGATGTGAGGGCTGAAATCTCAAATAAGTTCCTATGGAAACTCAATTTGCACCACACTGGATTACAAGTTGTATTTATCGACCCATAGCTGCCTCTCTGCAGCTGCATGAGGCCTGGTGAAATCATGAGGGAGGAGGTTGGTAGGGGGCTGCAGAGCAGTAGATTGGCGATAATTGGTTGAAGGACAGAATACAGTAATAAAGGGTCTAAATAGCGGGGCTTGAGTAGTTTCTGTCATGTTTCACCACTTCTATTTCCATACCAATTAAACCTTGTTGAAGCTGCCATGATGAGAAAATGGAGGTGCAAAGGATGTGGAACTGCTAAACACATCAAAGCCGCACTCTGCTTTTATTTACATGACTTCTTTTCAAGCATATTTATTGGACGTATCACTTTTTTTGCAGATATTTATCCAACATGTCTTGATGGTTTTTTTTAACTCTTGATTCAGCAATGTAGCAGGGAATACATGTGGTACAGTAGCGTCAGGGAAACCACTGTTTCCCCTTTTTGTTTAACGGAATGAATGCATTGTTGAGAATGTGTGCACAGGCTTTGAGGTTTTATTTGAAATGATGCTTCTGATTAAAATATGGATTACCTTGCTTCGTTCTATGCCCCTAGATCTCATTCAAATACAGTGGAAGAGAGTCAGGGATGGATCGGGGGGGACAGAGAGATTGAGTGGTAGAGCGGTAGATAGATGGAGATCAGAAGGCTCAGATGGAGATGGATCTCTAGAGATATCCACTAGTGCCGTCGTCCCGTGATCAGCCACCTATAATCCACAAGGACGACTAGGTCTCATTTCAAAGTAAGATGGAGGGTCGCATTGATTCCACTTGACTGAGAAGTGATCTGATTTAAGTTTTGAATGTGAGAACATAAGCCAGCCCGTCCCAATTTCAGTTGAGATGAAATTGGTTTTGGTGCATTACATATTCTCTCGCTGCCCACTGGACCATGCCGGCTGCAGTGTTTTGTCACATTGTGTGGGGTAAGGAATACAGGGCTGGTGTTACATGCACCTGCACAGCTGGAGGGCATGCCCATACATGTTGCCACAGCAGACCATGGCCTGGTTTAAGTTGCCCCCCATAACGTTACAACTCCATCTTTAGCGAATCTGCCAGGAGCTACTCAAAAAAACTGAAAAGATAACATTTAAATATTGTCACTTATGCCTTATATACTGCCACATATTAAAAACTGTGAAATTTATACTGCTAGATGTCTGTGTGTGGTTATCCCTCAGTGAAGAGACGCTTCTTGTGTGATAGCAACTTAATGCAATAGTTTCATATCGTGGGAAATAAATATATAGACTATATAGACTTTTTTAATCTGTACAAAAAGTAAAGTGTAAAAACTACAGTACATTTTGTAGTTTTACAGTTTACTATCTGCTGGACTGTTTCTTAGCGAGGAGTGGTGACTTACTGAAAAAAAACACAACTTTACATTTTCAGGCTTCTGTTTTTGCAAGAATATAACAAACATGATTTAACATGTTAATTAGGGAGCTTTAGGGATGCTGGTAGACAGATATATAGTATATATATATATTTTAGCTTTAGACAGAGCCAAGCTAGCAGGTTCCCTGCTTCCAGTTGTGATGCTAAGCTAAGCTTAGCTAAGCTTCATATTTACCACACAGACATGAGAATGGAATCCATCTTCTCATCTGTCTCTCTGCACGAAGCGTATTGAACTGCAGATTTAAGTGAGGTATGGGTGAACATATTATGGTTTTGGAATGATAAAGGAAATAGTGGAGAGCCATTTAAACAGGGCGTATGTTTACTATAAACACTGTTGTTACTATTCAACATAGTGACTATGAAAAAGCAGATAGGTGTAGAGTTACACTGTGACTCAAATACAGTTTAAGGGCACAGCTGCTAATGACATAGGCAGTGAAAGGATTTTATTACACACACCACAGCTGTATATGTACATACAAAGACGGAAAATATATAAGTGCAGATAATAGAAGTGCACTGTGTGGGGGTGATGTCTAACGAACGTGCAAGGACAGATACTGATGACGATAAGCCAAGGGGCCACAGCTGAGGAGTGTGGTCCCCTTCTTGTTGACGAAGTAGGAGTCCCTACTCCAGGCCCGTGTTTACGTTTCCCTTCGAGTGTTTCCCCCCACGGCGCTCCATCCAATTCTCCTCAACAAGGGAACATGAGGGAGCAGGGTAAAATGAGAGTGGGCTCATGAATGGAAGGGGACAAATTGACATGTGGCGTTTTGTGAGGTGAGTGCCCAACCTCTCGACCGCTGATTACCATTCGCTAATGAGCACCCCAGTTTGTGTGTCTCCCTGCTTTCTCTCTCCCCGCTTCTCTGCAGAATGTTCTTTCTCCTCTCCAGCTTTGTGCAGGCCCAGAGTGGCCAGTGGACCATAGGTGTGCTGTTAATAGGGAGACGCACACATCAGTAATTAAAGCAGTAGGGGGCCTTGTACTATACCAACTCCCTCCAATCCCCCTTCTTTAAAGCCCGCCCTCCCCCTATAATTCAATCCTGTCTGCCGAATTGATCATTGTGCAAAGCCAGTTTTGCCCCTGGCAGTTTTGTCACTTTCTAATGATGCCTTTCAGAGAGGCAAGGCCTGTGTCCTACCAGCACCAGGACAAGTTGGGGCCAATTGTTGTCTTCACGCCAACCTCACTCCATCTGATAACAAAAGCCTTTCATTTAGCCACAAGCAAACTCCCTCACATGTACTGTAGATATGACACATAATACAAACACACGTACAAAATGTGCTGTCACGATTCTTCTTTCACATCCTCTCACCCATTTCACCTGCCTCTTCTCCATTACAGTCACAGTGTACTGAAACTACACTCAGGGCTGTTATCGAAGCGATAGTTCAATAAGTTCAATCAAAAATTTAAAAAAAAATCAGACATACTTGCACAGGCCTGTATAGGTTTAGACATTTTGAGCCTAACAGCAGCTCTGACACAATATATATATATATGTGTGTACTCCATGGCCTGGCTCCTTGTCCAGCCTCCCCACCCTCCCCTAAGGCCACCTCTGTGTCTAACTGTCCCCAAACCTCCGAGCTCTGTGCTCAGCAGACTAAGACGATCCATTGGGAATGTCTCTCACTTCTGCTGGTCATAGTTATTCAAAGTGGGCTCAAGACAGCAGGGAATCACTATAGGGAAACTTTCATTTTGCAGATAATGGAAACATGCTAAGTCAGCTGACGGTTGTGCTGTTGTGTAGAGTTTGAGTCATATGTTTTGACAAAGCGTTTAACTGAGAACTTTCACTGTACAAGTCAGACGGATCAGAGATTAATATGTTAACCATGCTTCTACATATTTCTTACTCTTTTTTTTTTACACTTTACCTCCGCTCTGCACAAGCAATGAGGCATAGGAAATCCCAGTGGTATCAAGCAGCAGTACTTCCTCTTCATACGCTGACACCACTCGTGGCTATAGCTAATAGTGTGGCATACCCGATGTAATTAAAATAACCCAGTCGAGTTGTCTTAACATGGCATTCTCCGCTTCGCTGGGCCATGTTTGTTCTGTTTCCTGCCCTGTTCAGCTCCCCCCTTATCTCTTAGAACCCCTTGAGTATGGCGTTTTACATTTCTGTTTGTAAAACTGTCAACACATCCACTGGCTGTACTAACGTGTGATTTAGCGCCAACAGAGAGGAGGGATAGAGAGTGAGAGAGAGGCAACTGCATGAGATCTTGCACATTCTCAAAGTGGAATATTTTTTCACTGTTATCCCCCTAACCCCCAACTCTCCACCCCCAAAGATGCCTTGATGTTTGCGATGGGCGTTTTTCTTTTTCTTTTTTTCTTTTTTTTTTTTTACCATTTAACAAGCACATTGTATCTTCTGCTTTTATTACATTCATTTCCTAATATTTGGTATTGATAGGTTATCAGTGCATTTTATTCAGAGTTTAATATTGGAATACACGGACATTTTGTAACTTGGACCTGTCTTCAGGCACAAATTAAATTCAAAAATGAAAATGTTTGGCTGAAAAGAAAATAATTTGCTTAAACCAACCGACATCTGAAAGCTTCCTTGATTCAATTCAGCTGGCAGAGAGCAAGAGAGAGAGAGCGAGAGAAGAACATGTTCAAAATTAATTGGATTAATGTGTGGAGTTGAGTTGTGTGTGTGAAATTTACACCTGTCACACTCCTGTCAAATCAGACGTCCCCTGTCATTGCTAATAAGTACCTGGGGGAAGTGGTTGCACCTCAGGACTGTAAAATAAATAACAGCTATAAATTCTCCTATTGCTCATGGATGCTGCTCAACTCCACATACACATCCACGTCACATGCACAACAACACACAGCACAAAACATACATACACTGTATGCTGCACCTTCCATGATACAAGATGTTACTGATTTCAGAATAAAATTGTTGCAAAAAGAAAAAAAACAACATTCTCAAAAAAGAAGCATCCAAACAAACGTATTAAAATTAAAATTTGAAGTGAGATTGCTACACGTGTGCACAATACAAATACACAGTTCACAACAAAAGCCACACAGTGTCAGTGACAGTGTCATCTGACATACATAACACAATAAGAAAAGCCATACACAAACATCGCTTTCCACCAGAAACAGAGGAAATCCCACATTTTAATCATAAAAAATACTGTAGCCTGGCCTTGGATTTGAGATTTGTTTCTTTACTTTGTTTGGCTTTAATTTACACCTCTGTTTTGCAGCTGTGAGAGGGGAATTCAGCGTCTGTCCCTTTGGAGAGGAGCACTGGCAGCAGAACATTAGCTCATTTTAACGGCCAGTGTAATAATCTGTGCACCGGAGGGCCTCCGTTGGAAGCTCTACTTTGCACTAAAGCATCGGAGGCTCCCCTGTCAATAACAAGACAGTCACTTCATTATAGCTTCACAAGTCATCCATTTATTATCTATTGGCCCCATCAGAGAATGATAGAGCACCGAGTCAGACGTTACAATATATTAATCAAAGATGCACCACTGTGTCAAAATGTAATTTTCTGCTACAGGGCTGCAGATGTAATTGTTTGATTTGTTAAAAGAAATACAAAATGTGCCCAGGGACAGGAACAGGATGTGTTCACAGGCACACATAAAGAGTCGAAGCTCGGGCCTGAACTAATGTTTAAATTTAAGACAACAGGCTGTTCTTTATTCCAAGAAAAAAAAAAGATAGAGAAGTGAGAGTATGAATAGGTAGTCGATGGTGCCAAAGTACTCTAGACGAAGCTTTTTATTTAACCTAACAATACCGTGTTTAAAATAAATTTATAGATAGTCTAATTTATTATTTAAATTGTATTTATTTATATGTATAATATATTTTTATTTATAATATTCATATCATTCATAGGCTATATATTATTTCATTATTTTATTATTTTATTTATTTACTTAGTTTTCAATTTACTTTTTCTCTGATTGGATGTTGTCGATATGTATGATATTTAATTGAACATTTAGTTATTTATTTCTGGAAATTATGAATACTATTTAGGAAAATAAAAACAATGTTTATTAATGTCTATTGCTCGTTACACTTTTAAGTTACATCTCGTATAGTCATATAAAGACCAAGTTGTGAGGGAAGCTGCCTCACTGCCTTTATAATTAAATGTTCTTTGATCAGGCAGTAAAATCCAGTGGCCATGGCTCCACTCAGATTTCCTTTAATCAACTTCAAACATTTCTTTAGTGGCTACTTGGACTGAAAAAAAAAAAATTAAAAAGAGATAGTGCAACACTTCTGAAGGCCTGAATGTGTGAATCCTCAGACACGTCTGCATGAGCGTAGTGGCTTAGTGCCGATTATAGTTGCACCAAATGTTGAATAGGACTTTCAAAAAACACATTCACGAGAAGCTGTGAGAAATTCACTCACACCAGCAAATGCAAAAGCTGACCACAGCCAACAAAAGGGGCAGAGAAAAAAACACAACAAAAAAAGCTGAAACTGAAGAGGAAGGGAGATGCAGAATGCAGAACACACAAACACAGAGAGACAAAAATAAAGATATATGCCTTTCTTTACAGTTTACAATAATTTGTACAGATTTGATGAAGGATAAATGTTGCAGATGAGGGAAGTGTTTTTATGCATGTTGATAAGAGTGACATAATATTATAATAATCTGACATATTTCTCCTTTTTTTTTTCTTTTTTTTCATTTTTTGACCAAATATAAACCATCAGCAAACCAAACAAATGAAACGAGTCGTAAGTAAAACCTAATGCCATGGAGGCGAAGTTAGCTGCCACACTCACAACAAGCAGACAGAGAAAGACGGCACAAGACCCCGACAAACCCCTTTCACATGTAATGATTATTCCCCTTCATTAAAACTGCTAGTAACCCTGTTAGGCTGGAATAGACTCACTACGGGTAATCGTGAAAACACTTTTAATCAACGCACAGCAACAGTAGAGACCTTGCTAGAATGCATTCACTCCAAATAAAGCAGGCTCTTTATAAACAGGCGCAGCAAAACAGCTAAGACCCTGATAAGACTCCTCACACTCTCCATGGCGAAACCTGCCTGTGAATGTCTCCTGACAGCTTCTTAGCCCTTGTTAGAGAGAATCACTTCCTAATGATACAACCCAGCTTGGAAACATCAACACACACACACAAAGTAACACTTGGGCAAGCAGTTTTACATGAAGTAACATAGCCTACACACACATGCAGTTGCTGCAATTATCTGGTTTTTAGTGATGTGCAGTTGCTGTGATAACTTACTGATTAGCCACAAAAAAAGAGACTAAAATGAAAGTTGATACAAATTCAAGACTAAATTCTGGAGGTCTGTTGTTGATGAGATGCATTTTACCTGCGCAAAGTATGTGCGGAAAGAGACTGTAAAAACTAAAAATTTAAGGCAACCTCCCTTGTCAAAAATGAGAAATTTTCCAAGGAAGAGTTGGGATTAGTTTTGCCTGATACTGAATTTATGGTATTCAATACATAAATTCTCCTTTATGATTAAATTCCTGACAAGTTAAATGTATAATTTAAACTCTGTCATGCATTGCTCTAGTGGGAAAAACTCAAAATGAAACTAAATGTACTGTATTTGTTTTACAGTTCCAGTTCACACATGTGAACATAAAAAGAAAATGCCACCTCTGTACACACTGTGGCTGGTTGGCTAACACAAATGTATGTATATGCCTGCTCATACACACCCACAAACATATATACTGTATACACACATGCAATCCATGCATGTACACTAACACACACACACACACACACACACACACACACACACACACACGAACACGAACACACACAGGCTTGCACACACACACACGCACACACACACACACACACACACACACACACACACACACATGACAACACACACACACACACACACACACACACACACACGGCAGTTGACACATGGTATATCAGCAGGCGCAGTTCTTTTGTCCTCTTGCTAGTTTTAGCGACACCACTACTCTTGGAACACGTTGCGCTTTTGTCCTGAATATGAAGGATGCAAATGTATTAACATGAAATGGGGTTTAATGGAAAATGAGAGGGACATGATACATTTTTTTCTTTACCTATTATCTATTAAAATATACTATTAAAATATCAGAAATGTAATACACACACTTTTTCCTTTTCTGTTTTCAGTTTTTATTCTTCTCTATTTTTACTCACCTTGAGGCTTAGATACATTTCTAATTTTTTTATATTTGGACAACAAAGCGATTCTGATTTTTAGAGCCCTATATTCTGCTTTGAGTTAGCAATAATGACAGAAATCAATAAGTGACTAAAACTCTTCGAGATCTTGTTCTGTGACTCAGAGATGTTTATTCTCTCATGCGGCAGCAGCTGTATTTTGGAGATGTTCTGCAGTGTGGTGTTTGAACTTTGCCTGAGCTGTCATTCAAGCCAACAGTGGGTGGAGTTTGAGTCATGGGGGATATGATTTTGACAGGTATGATTCAGCGGCAGGGGGCATAAACAAACACACAAACACAATGATTAAAATGTGGAGCCAAATAATAAAAGTAAATGGTGTTTGTAGGTCAAGAGTTGTCCTGCAAATTGTGTCCAACACATCCTTCATGTCATCAGGGCTGTTCTGGACAAATGCAGGAAATCCATAAATTCAAACAACCCTGGCCCAACTTTCTCTTACTTTCTGCTTTCTGCTCAGGTATGCTACCCACTCTCTCTTGTGTAAATCCATCTCATCCAACACAGGCTTATCCCACAGATGCTGTCACTCCTTCATCCTGGGTGTGAGAAATATGGGGGCCCAAGGTGCTACTCTGTAAACAGGCTGGACTGTTGTGGCTCGTCCTGCCAGCGTACAGTGAGACGTGCTGGTAACTGCCACAACTTCACAAGGCTGCCGTGTGACCCCGTAGCCGTGGGGCCTCAGACGCCTCTTCATTTGTTAGACGTCGCTGCGGTGTGGTGGAGTAAAAGGTTCAACAAACACCAAACAAACAGAAACATCCACACACACAAACACACACACACACACACACACACACACACACACACACACACACACACACACACACACAAACACATACACTGAGAGAAAGCAACAAGGTCGAAACTGACTGACGTGCATGATGTTCACAATGGGATTACACGAATGAATGCCAAAAATAGTGAAAAGGCAGATGTGACATTGGTTCTGTTTTCACTTGCATCTGTTGGCAGTGAAGACAGATTATGAAATACAGTCTTCATCCAATGCTCTGCGTGTGAACAGCAGATTCCATGGCTGAAGCTTTTTCTGTCTGCCTTCCCCACATGCTCTTAACAGCGCGCTTAACACCTACAATTATATATTTATATATATATATAGATATATATAAAAAAAATAAAAACATGATTGGACCAAATTACTTACATCTTGCGTCAGTCTGTAAAAAGCTTAGCATCCTGACACTGGCTTTTAGTGAAGCTTCCCAGGAGTGTGGCATGCCACGAGAACAGATGAGATGGTACTTCACCATACCTTAACATGCCTCTCATGAGTTGGTGCTCTTTTTAGGGAATGGATGTTGAACAGTAACACTGAAATGACACACAGTTTAAATGATGGATTGAGCCATATAGTAGGTGACAAGTCGGTCTCAAAAGAATGAAACCCTAGTATAAAGAAAGTAATTATCAGTTCTGTCAATCATGATACCCAATACAAGACTGTCAGGGGAAGGAGGAACAGCAGCTTGTGAAAAAATGTCTGAGTTTTTACACTAAAGTACACAAAATCTACAATGAATTAATCCCAAACTATGAAACAGTTTACAAAGAGACTCTCTTGCTCATGCTTTTGATCCAAAGTCTCAAAGTGCCCCCTAGTGGGTCTATTCAGCCTCTGCTCTCAACAAGGTCTGGAGAAAATTTGACCCTATAATAAGCTCTCAGTAGTTCACTGTGCTAATTAAGAGGGCATTTTCAGCATGGGATAACAGGATAACACTCAGTGTCTAACACAGTTGGAGTGCATTAGCTGTTTTCTGTACCATAACAAACTGCTAAGTGTCTGTGAGGGTAAACTGACTTCACAATACCAAGATACTGCATAAGCATTATCACACATGATAGCTCACAAGAGATCGGAGGCAAATGTATAGCATTAAATTTGCAATTAGTGAGTTTGAGTTTTAGTTTTAATAACAAATTGCTCAAAGACATTTCAGCAAGTGTTGACACAGGGGCTTTAATCTGGGTGTTCTGGTCAATCAAATTTTCCTCACTCATTAAACCACGCTGCTGCAATCCCAACCAGACATTACATACCTCTACAGCACTGGAAAACCTCATAATACATGCTTTATCCTTCGCCATTTGTTTTGCTGTCATTCAAGCCACATGGAGCACAAGGAAAAAGCTGGACAGCCTGTGTACAACAGCCTCCAAAGCCATTACTGATTGATAATACACTCTGTCTCTCCATCTCTCCATAACTCCTTCCCACAACACAACCTGGCACCTTGTCCCACTGGCTGGCCCTGAAGGAAAACAATTACCAGAGAGGCGGAACAACAATACCCAGAAAACATCTGCTTGTGCCGGCTGGGGCCACTGACATGCCTGACTGTGTGTCCCTGTTGGCTTCCATAGAGGACACATGCCTGCCTGGATATGCTGAGGGGCCTGAGTGTACAGGGCCCAGTCTCCTGCTCCCTCGCAGTGCCTTACCCTCCGCCTGTTCGCCTGTCGATCCACCTGCCTCTCTCACTGCCTGTCTGCCTTCTCTGGCGATGGCAGCTCTCTCAGAACAGACGAGGGCCCGCCTGTCAGAGCAGTTGTTCGTTTGGGTGAATTCCCTTCTGCCTTGGATGAGACGGCGCACCAGTATGGCTCCTAAGCTGAGGCAGACAGGAGGGCGATGAAGATGAGGGGGCCAACACCCATATGATGGCTCCCTCATGTTATAGCTCAGCTCAGCAGATGGAGGGCCCCATCTTTAGGGTAAACACCGCACACAGGGCTTAACAATGGTCAAATAGCATAAATAAAGAAAGAGAATAGATCAGGTATGCTGTATGGCACCTACTGGAGTTTTATCATCTCCTCCACCCAACAGACACTCCCAACACTCTTACATACTAACACAGAGGACAACAGAGCAGACATAAGGCCCAAGAGCCACTTATTAATTACATTTTGTCACTTGATAAAGTATGATTCGGTTAGTTGTATCATATTTTCTAGAATCCAAACATAGATACTTCCAACATGCTTCGTTCTACTCACCGTTTACTGAGTTTATATTGCCACCTTGTGGCCATCATTGAGGCTCACTGATTATTTTCCTATGGTAATTCATTTCTCCAATTTTTACTCTCTCTGAACACTTTACACGCTTCTTAAAAATCTACAAATGAAACAAATTCAATTGCTGTCAACGTATGTCCATAGTAGGCCAGAAAGAATAGGGCTCCATGCCAACAGCGGGTTTGAAGCAAGAAAAATATATGAATCAGGGCGATACAAAATGGCTGTTAATTTCAAGTATTAGATGTGAATGATTGAAGTTAAATTACACCAGTTAAAGCTAGGCTACAGATTATAGATTCGTGTTATCAGAAGTACATTCTTCTCACTTTGCAAAAATAACTTTAAGCACATATATTCAATAAAAAGTGGTGTAATTCAGCTGATATACTACTATCACCATCAATAACACTATGGTGATGATGAACATAATCGTGATTTGTAGATTTTTACTTAAATATCAAGGTCCAGTCGTTTTACATTATGCACGTTATATAATAGACTATATCTATTTTCACTTGCACTCATGTTCAGCTATTATTGGCCCAGCTTCACCTCTCCTACAACCGGCAGGTCGGCCCCTCCCACGGTAGTGGAGGTTTTGCTGCTTTCATTGCTGTAGGAAATATTGATGAAAGGACTTTTTGGCAGCCAGAAAACTACTGTTGTTTGGTTGTGATAGTTATATTAACTTTTACTTTATGTGAACAGTTAGCCTGGGCTGGTATTTCTGTTTTGTCTTCATCATTTATGGTTTAAATTTTTGTTTTGGTTGAGAGGAAAACTTTATCTACAGAAAACAATGTGATAAGCCTAATGCCTAATAAGCAAATAAGTAAGAACTAGTGTAGACCTACGAACAAAAATACATTAACGTTTCAACGTTTCTGTTGCATCTGAATCATTTATGAATAAAACATTATTCCATGTAGGTTTATTATCTGCAAGTGTAGCCTAACTACTATGGTGACTGCCAAGATTATAGCTTGTTATAGATGAGTGGTTCTCCAACTTTTTCTGGCATGACCCTCTTCAGAAGCCAGACATTTTTTTTTATTTTTTTAATCAATCATTAACAATGATAGAGGATGCAAATAATAAAAGAAATGGGTCAGTGTTGAATGGCTATATATAATGGCTCTATGCCCCCCAGGGGGGGTCCACTCGCGAGTTTGACAACCACGGTTGTAGGCTATTTTGTGTCTGTGTTTTTCTTTTGGGCAGGCCAAGGCACCAAAATAGATTCCCTGGGTTTAAATCACTTGCAGCAGCCATTTCAAACAGACACAGAAGGTTTCGAGGATCACCTGAAGGCACCATTTTTGACACAGGCTCTCTTTAACCGGGAGGGGGGCTGGAAGGGAGGAGGGATTGTTTGGTGACAGCTCGCGGGGACACGCCCTCCGTGACAACAGCAGCAGCAGTAGCAGTAGCACCGGGTCTGTGCGGCTTTGACACCGCGCGCTGCCTCCTCAGCGGCGACAGAAGTGTCTCACATGTTCTCAGCCAGTTTTTGACGGAATAACTTCTCAGACAACTAAATGAACTGCTTGCCTGTTGTTCTGCCCCAGACTGCTGTGGCTTTCCGCGTCAGAGCAACAACAGAGATGTAAAGCAAGTTGCACTACCGCATCTTCCTCTTGATATGCTTCTGACATAACGAGGAGCCAAGAAGTGACAGAGGTATTTCGGCATTGTTTTGCGACTTGCTATTGTTGGTGTGCCGCCGCCATACGCAGTTACAACACAGACACAGCGCTAGAAGCCCTGTCAGCGGCGACATAACCTCGGTACAATGCTTGGAAGTCGCTCGAAGCCGGTACAACGATAGATAATACATGTTGCTGGAGTTGTTTTGTGAAAATGTCCATTGGTAATTGCAGCTTCATTTGCCTATTGGCGTGAAGTGAGGGCAAAGCAGGCGGATGCACAATAGCAACTCAGGAAGGAGACAACTTTGAAGGTTTTTTTTGCCAACTGTCGTCCTAAAATTTAGTGCTGACCCCGGGCCTCACCTGCTAGGTAACTAGTGCAGATACATACCAAACTTACTGTATGTAGCCTACTACAAAAATAAGGCCTAATTCCATTCAGAGTTCGTCATTACACTCGGTTTAATGGCAAATTTTTAGCAATTTTCAATGAGATGGCGATGGTTGCGGGAACTACGTCACATTTCACGTCATAGGGTTTAATAAACAAGGGCCAACAGGTGTGCTCACCTGTGAAGGAAGGGTGCCAAGTTCTGTAGCATGCCTTACTGCTTTCCATGTGCTGCAGTGTTAAAATGTTTAGTAAAAGGTCCTTCAGGATATGTATTTATGAGGCAGCTCATCTCAGTTGAGAGAACAACTAACTGACCTCATAACTTATTGATGGCCCCAGAATACAGAATGAATGCACTAGGTGCTAAACATCAGCGGGCTGCTGATTTCAGACAGCTAGTTTTTGATCTGGCCTTCAGACAAGGTGACTTTTTCCTTTACTTTGCTTGTCTTTGCTTTATTGTTTGGGGACTTGAAAACACTATGCGCCTGCTACTGATATAATGCAATGTATCTTTCTCACAAACAACATATACTTTCTTTTGTCAGATTCATTTTTGTGCAGTCAATTTTCATGAGCTAGAAAGGTTTCTACTGTAACTGAGAGAATTGACCCCTGATACATGTCCAAAGTGATAACAACAGTTTGGTTAAACAGACCATTTTCAGGGCTGATGTTTTGATTTGTCATAGCAGGTGAAAAACAGGTGAGACAATTTTTTTTTTTTTTTAAAAACAATGGCTCAGTTCCATCTGGTGTCCCAGGAAACCATCACAGTGAGCCATCGTGCACAATACCAGGACCCTATAACCATCTCACCTAAATGGAATTCAGGCATTGCTAATGTTATTACAGAAATTACAGCTGGGCTTTTCCTGCTTTGATATGTCAAAAAAAAACCTTGTAACAAATGTCCTTTTATTAAAATCAAGCAATATTGCTGTCCCACCATTCTTTTTTCCAATAATAGTTGGCTCATGATGCAGGACCTCTTAAATAGTCAATTTTTATCTGTCTGGTTAATTTTATTATTAAGATTTAGGTTTGATCGTAAAGATGTTAGACAAACACATATGTCCTCATTAAGCCTATGTGTTGTCATGGATAGAAATTGTTGTTTAAATGCAAAAAGTGCTTGGTTATACAATAGTATGTTAGATAACGAATAAATCCATAGTTATTTTACAAACCTAAATAATTACAGAGAGCTTCAGCTTTTGCAGAGTGCTGAGAATTTGTGAACTAAAACAAATATGCAAATTAACTCTTTGCATGCTATAAACTAAATAGATAATAGATCATAATGTTGATTTCTGTCCTCTATTATTCATCTCTTTATCCATGATTTTTGTTAGTCTTACTTTGATATAGTTAGTTAATAACGTATTACTTGTTATTTTTTAAATACCCATACGGCAGATATTTTGCTGCCAGCCAACATTTTCTCATTATTGTCTTCCCCTGCACTCATCAGCACCTCAGTAGAAACAGTCTAGGGAGTACATGCAGATCTGTGTGTATTTGGGAGCGATGGCTGTTAGAGCAAGCCTGTGACTCCTTGTGTGTGGTTCGCTTGATTAATTCATTCATTTTTTCCTGCATTATTCTCCTCCATCACATGCTACCTTTTGTAGGCTCTGCAGAGGAAGATGGAGGTCCAGAGTGGCGTTCAGCAGGCGGAGCCCGGCCCTCTGGGCTCTCCTCGGTCAGGGGCCAATCAGCAGAATGAACTGGACGACAGACAGACAGATGCCAGTGGCAGGAGTTCCTCTGACAACCACAGTAAGGATGCACAGACAGCAAGCCAGAAAGACGACAAAAAAGTAAGTTGCAGACTCCCACTGCTGCACATCTGCAGCTGCTGTGCTATGTGTGTACGTGTGTTTGTGTGTGTGTGTGTGATGAGTGATGAGATCCTGCCCATCTGTTGAGCTATTCTGGGTGATATGTTCTGTACTTTCACGTAAAGAAACTCTTAGTCACTCATTCATTGTGATCTCCCTTGGAGTGCTGAAAAGTGAAGTTGCAATGCAGTTTGTTTTTTGTTGTTTGCATTTGTGGTGTTAATTGATGTCATGCACTTTGCTCATGTGGCCTATCTAGTGTTGGAGGAACCTGTTTGCTTGTCAGCACTGTTGCAACAAAAAGTGAAACTATAGGTACTTTGGTCTTTGGCTTCAGTGGTTTTAAAGGAAGTAGATAAAGTGTTTTTATGTTGCCATGAGAACCATAAGCACATTCTACGAACCACAGGTAGGACATGTGCATTTAGAATTGCTAATTACATACAGACCTATGTGGCTTGAGTAGCCTCCATGTGTGAATGCTGATTCTCAAACATTGCAACCCTCTACTATCTTGGAGCCCTCTGCATGTCCAAGTGTGACAGTAAAATCCTTATTGGCTCTCTTCCATCTCATGGATGTCAGTCATACTTCTCTGGCAGGAGCCAGAACCTCTTTCCGTCAATCAGCCTGAGAGGCTCTGTAGGCCTTGGAGCAGAGAAGAGATAGCGGCAGAATAAACACAACAGATATACGAAAACATTCACCAGAGGACAGGACTGACTGGTACTGGCAGCTCTGAGTGGGATGCTTGTCATGGCTTGCTCTATCAATTTTTAGTACTTTGAGCAGACTTTGAGCAAACAGTAATTGACATAACCCTTTAGGGTCTTCATCTTGGTGAGGAAAAATTCTTCAGAAGCATTTGGGTGACATAATAAGCTACTGAAAATGTGAAATAATATAATTGTTTGAGGTGTGTTGTCAGCTTGTCTAGGCAGGAGGCCTCTGTGGCTTATATATGTTATACCTATTCCTTATGGCTATTTTGACAATTTTTTCAAAAGTGAGCACAGAAATTTTATTGAAGATGTGATCAAAAAGTTTGGTTCAGTCATAAAAAGCTGCATTTATGTGCAATCATGTGGAAATAAAAGACTTCCATAATTAGAATACCTACAGAATGAAAGTGCACATTAAACAGCGTGCTGTGCTGTTTTTGGACCCGTGGGAACCATTTCTCATTTAGCTGTGTAATTGTGAAAAATAACCAGTGGCAAACTTGGATATACGTTTTCACCCACTGACACTGTCTGATAATGATTGTTGTAATAATTCAAAACATTTTAAGCTTTTGATGCATGTCTTCAGTCACATATTTATATTTTTACCAGTGTTGCCTGGTATTAGAGGAGAAATTAGACAAGTTTTGTAGAAATCGATTATCTCAGACATTTTGTAGGGAAAAGACTGGCTCCTCTCTAAGGGGTAATTGACACATCAACACCACACAATAGATAAGACACAGTCCCACACACACACACACACACACACACACACACACACACACACACACACACACACACACACACAAACACACACACACACACACACGCACGCGCACGAACACGCGCGCGCGCACACTCACACACCTCAGGACTTCCACATTGACTGATGCATGTATTGTCTACTGGTACATAAAACTATTAAATAAGGGTCACTACGATTTTGAGCTTGTAAATTAATTAATGTTTGTAGTTGTAAATCAACCTTTGTAAACCCGTCAAATAAATAAGAATGAGAAATTCAAGTTTGTGTATGAGTAGAAAAGATTTGTTTTTGTAACAAAAAAGACACTGTGTGAATAAAATCTGTGAACAAATGATATCAGTGGTGAGGTTACACAAGGACACTGAAACAAGAAGTGCTTTTGTGAACATCTGTGTACAGATACAAAGCAGAAAACTGTGTAAAACTCAGTGCTCAAAGGTTCCAGTATGAATCGTGACCCTGTCTGAATCTGTCAGTGACACCTATGAAACCTTTATGTATGTGGTTTACAATGATGTTGTTGCCACCAGTGTTGTGCCAGTTCACACTTAAAAAGAACTTATTCAAAGTTCAGTTCATACAGATAAAAATCAATTAGTTCACGTTCATAGTTAATTTTTTAAAATTTTGAACTAAGTTCCCAGTTCCAAAAATGAACTAGTTCACGTTCATTTGTTCCGTTTTTTTAATAAATTAATGCCAATATTCTTTTTCAACCTCCTTATACTCATCCATCACCAGCCCCAAATCATAGCCACTCCCAAACTAAATGAATTATTGTATACCACTGAAGAATCACAGACATTAGTTACATTTTAAATGCTTAAATAAATATAATCCGACTGAGTCTTCACTTGTTTGTACATAGAACGGCTTCAATTGCTCCAAAAAAAACTGGCTTCGGCAGTAGTAGATGTGTCTGTACCACCTGTACCGCTATCACCAGCCAAGCTGGGCCTTGTCTATGAAGACATCATGCGGTGTGCTGTAAAACTGTCGTAAAATGTGAACTGATTTGTTCAGTTCAGCGTTCACTAAAAAAAAAGAACGTGTTCATGCACAACACTGGTTGCCACCACAGAAGAGTGCTCAGTGTTTATGTTGAACACAGACATTTGTCTGTCTTTGGTTGTTGGTGCTGCATTGTGAAGCAATGAGGCCTAAAGGCATTAGCATCTTGAATTTCAGAGCAGAGGTATTCTAAGTGGCTCACAGTGGCAACATCAAAAACAACAAATTTGTTCTTTAATTTAACAGTGGGTGTCACCAAGTGGCAGACACTACCCTATAGTGGGTGAAAAGGTCATTGCCCCTGTCATTAAATGTGTGTGTGTGTGTGTGTGTGTGTGTGTGTGTAGTTTTATTTTTTTTCATTTTTTGCTGTTTGTTGGTTGATTAGCAGTTGAGTCAACACCTGCTGCATTTCACTGAAGGTGGCCCTGGGAGTGTGTTTGCCTCTGACACTGCCTGACTAACCAGTTGACAGGCTGGCTCCTGCTGCCGTGGTGTCATTGATTAGCCTGGACAGTTTATTCATCAAGGTGTCATCGGTGGAAATGGACCAGTGCTCTTGTTGTTGTTAAAGGGTAGTTGCCTATGGCTTGCCCTGTTGTTTATTAGCGATACATCATTGGGAATGAGGTGGCGCAGTCTGACCTGTGGGCTCAAGCTCAGAGCTGCTGTGGCATTTGAGGTCGTCCACAGTGCAGTCAGCTGTTGCAAAAGGTTAAGGAAGTCAGCTGGCGAAAGTAAATTTGCCCGTTTTAATCCTCAGACTGTCTCCTGAATCTGAATACCCAGGAGCAAAAAACTCAAGGTTTAAAATTCATTTTACTCTCAGCAATGTACTGATGAAGTACCCTTCAGTGAGCACTTAATCCCCAAGTGCTCCTGCTTGTGATGTTATCTGGTAGCTGAGGTTGTGCTATGGGGTTTTATGTCTTGTGAAGCAGGCCAGTGGTGGAAAAGAGGTCACTGAATCTTTGATATGATTTTTCTTTCACATTTTCAGTGCATATGGTTTTCACATGGAACTTGGTTGATTTATGTCAACTCCTCAGCGTCAGTTACCGAAACGGAAACTGTGTGTGCGTAATTGGTCACAATTGAGTGTCCTGGATTGTAGCTGTGTAGTTGTGTAGCTGCAACATTTACAATGAAAATAAAGTGACATCGGTTGACTGACATAGTCCTGTATGGCCTACAAACATTTTATTCGTTTGTTTTTTGCTTCAATAGCTTTGGTATTTATTATTATTATTATTATTATTATTATTATTATTATTATTATTATTATTAATCATATGATTATCATCGTCATTTTAAGAGGGTTATCCCTTTACAACATTTTGACTTTTGGGACGATCCATTGTGCTCTTACATTTGTATTCCATTTGGAAAATGGAGGCTAGCAAGCTAGGCTAACTAGCTTGGTGGTAGTGATAGCTAGCTTACACTGATTCCTCCAGATGTCATTAACGGCTTCATACAAAGGGGGGGGGGGGGATGGAGAATGACCAGACTGTCAAAATTCACAACAACTGGTACTCCTAACTGTACACCGTATGTAACCCCATGATTTGAATCATGACATGGAGTAACATACAGAGTCACTGAATTAGATAGGGAGTGGTCAAATTACAGATGGGAATAACTGACTGTAAGGCCCACTGGAAATGAACTGATATCACAAACTATTTTTAGTGTCCATCCACACAGATACTGCACCAATCGAATTGCAGTACTGGCAAGCAAACAACAAGGAAATATAAAATGAATTGATTTCTTTAGCAAAAATAATGTTTTTCAGTTTGCCTTAACACGTTTAGATTCTTCAAATTTGGAAAAAAGGCTCAGGTTCGATCCCTTCAGCAGGCACAAGTTTCATAGAAGAATCCTCAAGGGAGATCAGGTAAAGTTTTCCTTTCAAGGGTTGAGCTGAATGTGTTAAAGCTGTCCCTGCACTTTAACCTTAACATGGCCCCTGACACTTGGCTGTACCCTGACCCCCTTCCTGTGTTGATCTGTGACACTAACTGAAGTGCAGTACATGACCTCTAAACCACCCGAGGGATTATTTCACTCGCATCCCTGTATTGGTTTGTGTTCATTATTCTTCTAAAAGCATCAGCCGACCACCAACGATGATGAGTTACATTGGTGATTGGAAATACTGCACTAATTGGTGTCATAACAGCCTACTGACCTTTAACTCATTAACTGCACTGGAAGCAGAAATAAGTCAGTAAGCACAAAGCCAATGGCTGCATGTAGGGGTTAGCTTGCTGAGCCTGCAAATTAAACAATTGTTCCCTATTTTAGGGGTGAAATATCTGTGCTTGCTAGTGCGCACTATGTTTACAGAGAGTACAGTTCATCTCTTATATGTATGTGAAACAGACATATCCATTGCTTGCTGTGGTAATTTGTGTTTTCTTTCCATTAGAAATGAGTCATTAAGGAGTGAGCTTTTAGGCGTGGAGTGGAATAGTCATACCGGTGATTATTGCTGTTATTTTGATTACACAAATGAGAAGCATTCAGGAACAGGGAAGAAAATGATATTAAATTGCTCCGACTGAAGATTTTGTGTGTACTTCCAAATGAGCGATCAGAGAATTAAAATCCGTGCAGATGTTACTTAGTCAGGATTAGAATGAATTTCATGTTTGTTAACCAATAAAATCAACTTGTGTAAGCTGCAGTCAGATAAGTGGAACTTTCTTGACTTTGAGATGACTTGTTGTCCAGATGCTCTTGGAGCATTTGCCTAATGGTTTCGCACTCATCATGACTTTAAAGTTAACTAGAGAAGCAGATGGCCTCTCACCTTGCTAGGCAATTTGGCTTCAGCAGTAGTGTGACAGGTTGGGATGCTATTCACTCTAATTACTACTTTTCTTTTTTATAAATTGATCAGCAGTTTACTGATCAGCAGTTTAACCATTAAAGAATTGATCTGGATTTTGCTGTAAATTGAACACAATCTGAACAAAGATATCATGTAAAAATCTCAGGTAACAGGATAAAATATAAAGATATAACATTTTCTGTCAGGGAAAGTTTTGTCTTCTCCATCTACATTGCTGTAGTGAGCATAGTGCAGTGAGTTGAGGTAAATATGGACAGACATCCTGAACACCACCTCCACAGCCCCCCCTCTTCCTCCACTCTACAGATTGCCTCGGTGGTAGCTAGCGGGGCCCAGATAATTACCTTGTGTTATTTCTCCTCCCACACTTTGCTTTTGAAGTCCTGGCTGCCTAGCTGCCTCAGCTCTAATAGCATCCCGGCATGCCATCGATCCCACACCCCTCCTCCGGATATGAATGGCCAGTGGAGGTGGGCTGATGGGTTTTGGAGGGAGCAGCCCAAGAGTCTGCCCCAAGCCTCTGCAGGTTTCCTAAACCGCAGGTTAATCAATATGCTAGTATGCCTGATCGTGGAAACAGTACAATGCGCAAATGACTGTAATATGCACATTAAACAGCAAATTACAATGGGGTCTTTGCAAGCGGACAAATTGAAAACTGGCACGTTGTCAAATGCTCTGCATTCACATATACAAATGGCTGCCTGTCTTTTACTTCAACAAATTGAACCTGTTATAAGCAAATGATTTCGTGTGTGTGTGTGTGTGTGTGTGTGTGTGTGTGTGTGTGTGTGTGTGTGTGTGTGGAGCGCCCAGCATAGCACTTCAAAAGCTCCACAATTGTAGGGACCTTTAAAAACTCCTTACTACTGCATTTTATTGAGAAAATTAATGGCTTGTCTGCTCAGCTGTGTCAGGAAAGTAAAATAAATTGTAGATGTAATAGTTTTAGATATGCTGTGATGTCTTAATCCTTTGACAGCACAAATATTCACTGCCATGCACTAGACTATTTCAAGGAAAATACCTTTAGAGACGGTTGCTTTGCAGAGAGGTGAGATGTGACTTGACTGTGATGGCAGAAGAGCGCAGGCAAATACAGTACAACTGAATGTGTGTAGCTTATGTGATAATCTCATTACTGTAATGCTATCCTGAGCATTATTGGAAGCTCTTTTTTTTTTTAAGCTACTGTAATACAAGAACATTTTGAACCAGTTTCGTCTTGATTGAATAGATTTGATAAGATATTTAATAATAGTATTCTACATTTACTTTTAAATTAATAAAACCAATCTAATTTAGATGCACATGTATACTGTAAAACTAAATAGCATGAAATGTTAATAAAAATAAATGATTTTCGAGCTGTGATGTTTAGTTTTTGTAGAATATTTGTGGTGAGAGGCATGTCGCTCTAGAGCTGCTGTGGCAGAAAGGTTTGGAAAATATTTGGACAGCGTTTGTTCACTCTCAGCATGAAAAAATAAGTGAACCCCAAATGAAGTTTTCAAAAAACAGCCGTTTATCAGGGCAGACAGGTTGACTTGGCAAACAGGTGTAACTAATAACATCAGTAATAGCTGTGTTGCATTTTGGTTTTACACAGGGCACTGGTGTTGTGCCTGCTGGCTCACTGTAGTGCCATACTGGCACAGGTAAATGAAACATTTTCTTCATTAATGTATCTCATGTAACATCAGTGCTTTTCCTGCAGTGACGAGTCAAAACATGGATGTAAGAAAGCATCAGCGTATCAAATATAAATTATGCAAACTCGTATCAAGTTGCTGAAAGAAGAAATCGGACCACATTGCCCAGCAATAATTGATAGTGATGTACTTTCAGTCAAACAAATAATGATAATTGAAAACAAGACATGAGAGGTTTTTTCATGGAAGACATTTTGAAATTCCACAGTAGGAAAAGCACAGATGTAAATATTAAAACTAATGACGGCTGAATTCCATTTAGCAGCTTTGGTTTCATGGTCCATGTATTATGTGTCATGGCTCACTAATTCAACTGTCATGGCGTACTGGGGAACTTCAATAGAACATAGCCATTGTTAATGTTATTCTTAACGCCTTCGCTTTTCCTACCATGACAAGTCAAAATATATGGCGTCTATGTATTAATCAAATGCAGTTCAATTTTCACCCAGTATCAGAAACACACTGCAAATCATGAACACACGCATGAGTGCAACCACCAGATGTACAAAACCTCCTCTAAACTTTAAGCCCTAACTGTGACTACATGTCAACAGACAGCTTGGTGCTAATTTGCAGAACTGTAATGAAGCCCTGCACGAACACTACTAAAATATCCAGCCACGAGTTGAGGTGTTACAGCATTTACATCAGCACCCAATGTTGAAACATCTGACATGGCTGTTACAGGCCAACCTCAGAAAGTTGCCAACCATGACACATGTTCTAAATAAGGCAAAAAGAGATGTCACTTGAAAGCAAAAAATATTCTGTCATGTTGTTTGATATATGCACTATTTTATCTTTTATAACGCACTCCTCTCTCATCCTGAAATGAATGTACTGTATTCCTATCTGGTGAGGTGAGGTAAATATATCGTCTCTGGAATGTCCAGAGCAGAAGGTAATTGAGTTACCTCCTGGTTTGGTGACCAAGGTCAAACCTTAGTCCATGATCTCATGTATTAGGAACGGATGATCATTAGTGAGAAGGTGAAAGAGCATTACAGATTGATTTTTGAGTCCTTTGGTCTATTTGTGATCGCTGCTTGGATGCCTTCTGTAAACTGAAGCTTGCCAGGCTTTTTATTTAGATAGCTCATTTCAGAAAACTATACAAGATTCTCTACCAACAATAACAGCGGTATAGATGGTAGGAAATGCTAATCACTGCAACTTGTACGCTATTTAATATGTTTTATGATCGGCTCTAGCTATTTGTAGAGACTTTATTTGTGTTCCTGCTTGCTATTTTAGTCCGTTGGTTCTTTAATCTGTCATAAAAAGTACAGAGGATGATCAAGCATGTCAGATATTTATCATGTAGTCATGTATCAAGACACGACCTCTTTTAGTGGCTCTATTTAGCTCTCATCAGAGCATTTTACTGCTCTGTTCAAAGCACACTCTTAGTATAAACATAGACGACACATGGGCACTCACGTGTGCACACAGCCGCACACACAGTCACACACACAGACTCACACACAGAGTCACACACAATGACACACTACCAGCAGATCACAGAGACCTTATTAGCTGCTGTCACAACACATTTATCCCTCATCTGTTTCTGGGAGCTGTCGCGAGCAAAAGGTTGCTCTCTGCTGCAAAGTGGCAAAGTGGGCTCCTCACTGTGTTTTTCATTCTCTCTAATGGAGAGCGATGGCATGGGCCCCAGCCGTCTCTATCTGTGGCCCTGTCCAAACAGGGGTGATTTCTGCCCGAAAATAGCCCTGCTGTCAGCTCGCCTTAGTTGCCGGGCCCGCTGAGAGTCAGTTAAGGGGATCAGTGCTCGCTGGAGTGTGTGGCTCAGTGGTAAGACACGGTGCTGGTGACACATTGCTTTGATGGGATCACCGACCGCTCCTAATCCCCCCTCGACACAGATGACCTAAGGGGCTCATTGCACTGAGCAGAGTCACCAGTCATGATTCCAGCTCTGCCTGACTTCAACATCCTATCCCATTGACCTCCAGCCTTTACACCCTCAAACGGCATATAAACAGAATTCGGCTTTGTGGTTGACAGGTGTTCAGGGTGACTGTCTTGAAAAGAAAGTGACCGTTGAGATCTGTGGTGGGAGTTGCTTTGCATGTGCTTGTGTGTTTGTTTGTGTGAAAGGAAAGTTAAGGCTATACAATGTTGACAAAAATCATGTTGCTCTTTTTTAAATGGAGTTTAAGGTACAGTATTTTAAATATACTTCAAAGCTAGAATGTTTTTTGCAGAGAATTTTTAAAGCAACAAAAGAAGGACACTGCCACTGCTGTTATGCATTTAGTCTGTTCATATGTTGGACGTGCAACTTGATTTGTAGGCCAGCAATTTGGCATGGGAACATAAGCATGAGAACTCCCTGTTTAGGAGGCCATCTGGAAAATTCTTCGCTGTGATTAAAAAAAATTCAGCCCCTTGCATTTTCATTTTTTAATGAATCGTGCACCCCGTGGATGTTTGCTGTGTGTGTGCCACACTGAAGCGGAGGCATGTCTGTTGTTAGGGGTTTGTGTGTGACTCAGTGTCAAGGCTGGGAGCTGTTCACTCTCTCAGTTTGTGATGACTTGGCAGCAAAGCAAAGGTCAAGGCAGACTTGAAGTGCAGAATTGCCAAATGTGCTAGATTAGCAATACTCAATCCTGGTTTTCAGAGAGTGGAATTCTCAAGAGTTGTATATCTTGCCAGAAAATATGTTTAATGTTCTCATTTCTGGTTATAGACTGTGCATCATGTGGCTCTGAAAGTTATAAAATGTAAGATATGTTTAATAGGCGATTGTTTGTGGTAGAATTACAGAAACATAATATGCAGCTTGACAATCACAGCCTCGAAGGGAATGTTAGTGGATTACATGTTTTGCTAACTCCAATAGCATGTGGTTTGTTTTTTGTGGCTGTTCTTCTTCGATCTTGTTAGATAGAAGGTTTACATAATGGGGCCCACAGTAATTGGTTTTACAAGTACCCTATATTTCATACTTCCAAACTCCTTTCTTTGTCAGTTTTCTATTTCCAAGATTAAATTGTCTCCTTGTGCTAGCATTAGAAACACAATGCAAAACAACCTGATCCTCTAAATGTAGGCACTGATAAACCCTCATCAAGATACAGGGCCCTGGTCTACTGCTCAGGTGCACAAACAATGTTAAAACTGGAAAGAATGAGAGGAAAATATTTTTTTACACTATTAATGAGGGTAACTGTTTAAGGTAAGACACTTTCAGTGTGCTGTTTATATTGGGCGTTACTGTTCTTTATTGTTTCTTGTGCAGATTGAGAAATTTCTGTGGCAAGATCAAAAGGTGTATGTTAATGTTATTTTTTTTCCTTAGTACATATCATTTACAAATGAATGAAATCACAGCCAATGCTGGTTTTGTGTTACACCAAATATGAAAATACAATTAACTCACAAGAAAACCTTTCTAAAAAACAGAAAAGATCAGTAGAAGAAACTTAATGGACAACTTACTTTTGCAACCAATTGCACAGTGTTGGAAAAGAGGGAGAGCTTGGCTTATTTTCATATTAGTCATGCTATCAAACTGTTTGTACTTTGCCTACAAAAAATTACTGGTCTGTTTCCTCCACTTGGTGCCTGGTTTCTAGCTCAAATCATTCCACAGTAAGTGTGGAAATTGGGGGTAGATCAGATTCAGAATGGGAGCCAGCTGCTGATGCCATTTTATTTTTATTTTTCTAGCATATGGCGATGGTTTGTATACTCCTCATTATATCTGGGATATTGTGCCACTGAGACACTTATACTTCCACATCACTTATACTCATTTATCATAAAATTAGTATCTATGAGTATAATTCTGCATAGAGCAGCACACTACACTGAGCAAGAAAATCCAACCTTAGATTATAAAGTAATAGCTTTCTTAAATGATAATGACTTACCGTAGTGTTGTCCCTGTAAGCATGAAATGTCCTGACACAGAATAACTGTATTTTGCAGGACATCTTCTACATGAGAGCATTCACATGGGGATGACCTCAGCTCTGCTCTGTCTGCTTTGACAGATGCTACACTGTGTAGTCATGACACATGCGATCAAATATTTCCATTTGGACAATCTGTTTCCACTCAGAAATGTCGTTTGATTAATTATAATCAAGCCCTTAGCATCAATATTTTCCAGTATTTAGATGAGACTTGGCTTGCAGTCTTCATAACATCTTGAGGAAGCAAAAGAGCAATATGAGATTTTTTTTTTTTTTTTTTTGCTGCTTGAGCTTTTTATTGAAAATTTTACACTGCTTCATATAATCCCAAACAAATGAAAAACCAAAATAGAAACCGCAAGATATAAAAATGGTAATTTATTAAATCTGTTGTATAATATCTATTGTGTGGTGGAAAATTGCATGTCTACCCTCTTTTACAGAACATTTACAACATTTAACAGGGTGTAATGATAGGAAACACATGGCTACGAGTTTACTGAGAAGTGTTAGCGGTGAGAGTTGGTGAGATATTTGTGAGAGAACTGGTTTCACTTTATCTGACAAGGTCCAGAGACCAAATGAATGTTCATACATAAAAAAAGCACGTAAAAATTACAGCAGTGACAATGATACCTCTTAAGTGTGAGTGGGATTTATTTATTGATATGTTCAAAACACTCATCTAGGATCAAGAGGGCCTTTGAAAATATTCTTCTAAGTAACAATGGTTTAGAAATGATGTTCCATCGACTTTGAAACTGTGTGGAGTAGAGCGTAGAATTACACATCGAAGAAAAGCCTCACTTCACTTCAGATTAAGTTAATTTTATTTTATGGCTTCAATCAAGCTAATCAGCGTTACATCCATAAATGGCATAACATTAAATTAACTAAGTCCTTATTTTTTATACACCACACAATGTGAGATACTAAATACAGTGTCATTTGATAAGTACTTAGTCTTTAGTCGTAAACACAATATACTGTTCATGCATTAGAGTAACATTCTTCTGCTGAGAAAACATCTGTTGACAATCTGTTATCACAAGCTCTATGTACAGGTGTGAACGCACCCAAGATGCATTGAGGACGCATTTGAGATCTGGTCACTCAGATCACATTGAGAGGTTTTGCATATAGAGCAGGGAAGTGAGATCCGATCACAAGTGGTCATTCGAGACTCATGTGGAGATGCATTTTAATGCCACTTGTGAACAGGGCCTTAGAGTACAGTAAAAACATCCTAAAGAGACAATTGCTCTTTTGTTTTGGTTATATCGGTTGTTTCTTTCGTTTTATCTTTGATTATATTAGTTATATGTTCAAGCCAAGTTGTTGGTTTTCTCCTTCTGCACTGGCATTAGTAATATAAAGAATAGTGATATAAAAAAGTTTTTTTATTGAAAGTCACTGCAGGACTGATTTAGTGTGGGCAAATGCAGCATGAATACTACCAGTTTCTTCTTGATTGCTATATATCATATCGAAGGTAGAAGTAAACTAAGTTGCTACAGCTGCCTCCTGTGATATTTTCAGTTTTCAGTTTTCTGCATGTTTACCCCATTCATGCCAACATGTGCCCAGAGTGACGTGGGTTAAACCTGTATCCGGGGTCGATCTGTATGAGTCAACCCATGTCATATGACCCTCCTGCATGATCCTCTTCTCGACTTGGGTTGAACATGGGTCAGACGCTACCCATGTTTGGTGAACTGACGTTGCTACCAGGAATTGAAATTAATTAAATGATACTGACATTTAAATGTCATTTGACCATCCGAGAGAGAGAGAGAGAGAGAGAGAGAGAGAGAGAGAGAGAGAGAGAGAGAGAGAGAGAGAGAGAGAGAGAGAGAGACAGAGAGACAGAGAGAGAGATGGGTCATCAGAGGGGTGAAACTGAATCTTAGCTTTTATCTTCTAAATTATTTGATGTAATTCAGGAATATTTTCAGGTTCATCAGTGGGGTGTTTGAAATGCTGCCGACTGAGTGACAGCTGTCTCGTGAATGAGTCCAACACAGGTCGAATGTGGGTTGAGTAGACTCGCATCGTATGTGGGTCTGCTGTGTTATAATATCTATATTTGATGTCCTGGGAAGGTCGTGGACAGCCATGTGTCTTCACACACATGGAGTCTGGCCAGTCAATTCATTTTCACCTAAAAGAGAGAGGAATGTATAATGCACAAGATGTTTAATGCTTTCCCACAGACTCTGGGTCTCTACAATGGTTGGCAAGTATATTTTCCCCTTTGTGTCTTCTGGGTGCCCCTCACAGTGAGCATTAGCATGTATTGTGGAAGTTGTGGACATGCTATCCTCATGGGTTGTACATGGAATAGGGTTGAAAATCAGCAAACTCTTTCAAGATGTCCTGTGATATTTTTTTTTGCCACATGTGAAAATTATTTTATGAGTTGGAGATTTGGCAGCAGCAGTACATGCCATTCATTTGGGTGAAAACAGGAAAGCAAATATAACCCACACTTTGGCAAAACTTGTGAGGATATATTTAAATTACCTAATTTCAACCTCAGGCCTCTTGAGTCCAGGCCAAGTCAGGTACATCTGTACATCTGCTGAAGGTTAAAACAAAGAACCGGACACTGTCAGGACTGGCTGCGTGGGTGATAGGCTAGTTCGCTGCCTACATCACAGGGGCATCATTAGGGTGCCCCACCAGCTCTGTGATAATAAGAGCAAACACCTCTATTATGTTCCCTTGGGCCTGTAATACATATATTCACACCTTGTTAGACTGTGTGACCAGCCCTATTAGTTGCTGCAGTTAGACCTCACTTGCCCACTCATTAACACCACTGATGGAGATATAAGACACTCATTACTGAAGTAGATAATGGTAAAATACTATACTGGCTTTTAACTGATTGTGGAAATAAAAAGGCAAACCAGCTAATGTATCACACTGTGCTGTGCCGCAGTTGTCATAAAGATATTACTGTTTTAAAAGCTGTTAGCAAAGCTTGGCTGTATGCAAGCACACAGGTCATCTGACTGTGCCCTGTGATGGTGTGTAAATGAAATGGTAATAGAGGGTTTCATCACCACCACTAATTACTGAGTGACAGTTTTCTCACCAGTGTGTAAGTTTGTGTGTGTGCATGTATGTATATGTGTGATAGGCCTAATTAGGTAAACTCCCATTACACTTAAAAGTGCATTACTGCTGCTCTTTTGTAAAGGCTATAATTAGAGTGCTGAGGAGAGCGAGCGGTAATTAAGTTATTTCTCAAGTATTATTAGTCTGCTTGTTATATGAGCCAATTGTACTGAAAAGGATAGAATACATATTTGACTTTGTGCCAGTGCTTTGTCAACTTTATAGATATTAAAGCAAAGAGCCATTACACAGTGCATGATTAGAGTGTATGGCAATATATATCTCACGGTCCCCTTCTCAAGGGATTTCTGTCTGATAAAATTTAAATATCACAATGAACGATTTCAGCCTGTACAATTGCAGAAGGCTTGTGTAGGCTGGAACAAAGCAAATGACAACACGTACGCACATGGGTTTGCACACACATTTCTTGTCTCAGGCTCTCAGCCTGACTTGGCATTTTTGTGCATGTGTCATCCGATGCATGCAGTGGCAGCAGCGTGAGCCCCAGATCCTCTGACTAATCCAGATTGCCTTCTAATCCCGATCACACTCTCCTCTTCCTGCCATTGAATCCATTATTCTCAGCACTTTTCATGCTGTCTTCCTTTCTTTTTTTTTGATTGCCAATGTCTAGCATGACACTGAGTAGTTATGGAATACTAACTTTTGTAACTATAAAGTTAAAAAAAACCATTGAAATCATGTAGAGGCCATGCACAGCCATGATGATCCACTCACACAGCTGTTTTCACTTATTATGCCTGAGTAGGCCGTCACTCAGGTGTGCTTGATTACTATCACCCTCAGTCTCATTTTTCCTAACTTATGGATCTTATTAGTACATGTGTTTGGTGACCTCAGGTAAAAGACTTATAATGATACAAAACAAACCTTCAGATGTGTTTTTTTCTACTCAAACAAATGGCATCAATGGTGCTATAGTTGTTCTCGCAAAGCATGTGCTTTCCATTTTTTTTCTCTGTATCTTTGTATATAATTACATGTCTCCTCTCTCCTATGTTTCCCACCAGCAGATTTAAGTAACACTCGTAATGATGTTAATCACTGTCTTAGGAGACCTTGCCAGGCCTTGAAGGAGAAAGCATGGAGACTGGGTCACTGGCACATGTGCACACGGTTAGCAAATCCCATCGGAAGGGTGGTGGGGTGGATTGAGAGCATTGACCGTTGTGCCAGGAGAGCTGGAGCAGATCCTCTTTCTACGCTGTTCTGAATGGGCCTATTTTTAGCACATGGGGTGGTTTTATTGGATAGATAGATAACTCTTTGTTGCACACTTGTGCTCTGGGGCTACTCACATTCATCCTATATGGAACGTCTTTGAGACGGTGTCTGGATCATATTGAACTGTTGTATCATAAAGCTATTGGTTTAGAGATGTCTGTGGGCCACAGGTTGAAGGAGAGTATATGAAGCTTTGTCGTAATTGCAGAGGGTGGGTTTAATAACATAAACACGGTGATGATTAGAAACTGCTTGATCTTATGTTTAGTAATAAAGGCTCGGTGCTGTAAGAAACATATTGTCTTTTCAAACATGCTGTGGAACTTAAATGATGTGGCAGATTCCTGAATGCAAGAATGATGAGGATGAAGTACTCTCATCTTCTGCTCTGCATACGTATCCAGCCTAACTAACTACATAACTTTGAGAAATGCCAGATACAGAACTAGCAGTTCTATGTCTGCCTAATAAGACTGCAGCTAGGACTAGCAGTCTAGATTAGAAGAGAAAATTATAAAAAACATTCACTTTTTACCAAATGTTTTCTGTTTTTGATAAATAACTAATTTTCTTTCGGCTAATTCATTAATAAAAATAATTGTTTCACTATTCACTATCAATATTCTTTCACTTAACTATGCTGATGTTTTTAAAATTCAGTGTTTAAAATAATTTCAAATCTCCACTATCCAGTAAAAGATATCCAGTATTGATAACTTTTTTTTGTGTCTGATGGTGTTTCTCTTGCGCACGCTTAACGTGGACTGTCACAATTTCAGTGGTAAAAATAAAAATGAATAAAACTGAATATAAATACAAATAGCTTGATACGACGCTACACTTTCTTCCAATATATGACGTCGTAATCTTCACTCAGGATTGGAATCAACTCCCTCCTCTTCTCTCTGTGTGTTTAATTATATTACCAGATAGGCAGGGTTTGCTGCATGGAATAACACAAAGTATGCCTGCAAGCTGGCTCACTAGAAAATATTTGAGACAAGTAATCAGGCAATATCTTAATTGATATCAGAATTTTTTCAATGCAGTAAAGTTCAGCCTCCAGCTTTTTAGAATAGGCTACAAAAAGAATCAAGAAGTATTTGGTCCTGGTGTTCTGCGGGTGTGCAAAGGGTAAATGAACCACGGGTCTCGATGAGTGACAGGCCAGAACAGAGACTGCTTCACATTATCTGCCTCTATCTGCTTGGAGTGTATAGATTCCAGAGATAGAGGAAATGGAGAGACGGAGAGAAATTACTGTTTTCCCAAGACGTGAGACCCAGAATGAATGTCGTGCCCAGGGTTAGCAAATCTCATTTACAAATTTCAGGCGGGGAAATATCTGTCCCTCCTCGTGTCTCCCTCGTCTTCCCCTCCCATCACAATAAAAGGGAAGCTTCTCATTTAGCAGAGCCGTTGGCCTGGAGGCGCGCGTGCACACACACACACACACACACACACACACACACACACACACACACACACACACACACACACACACACACACACACACACACACACACACACACACACACACACGTACACAAATGCATACACGCTACATACAAACAAAATGAATTTCAGTCTTACTGCACAGGGCTCTGTCTTGATTTGTTAGCTGATTTTAACTTCTTATTGTTTGTGGGTTCATCTGTTCCATCTCGTATAAACTTGTGTTGCAAAAACTGTTGAAACTGACGGCTTATATACATGAAAAACATGAAATATACCCTTTTCCAGGCTAAACTCTTGAGAATTTTGAATTAAATGATTTGAGAAAATATGCTATGTATAATAGTGCAGTTTTGAAAAACAGTTTTGGTGAGGTTGTTTAAATATTGCACAAATGTACAGTATATAGCCTCTTAAATATCGGAACATTCATATACAGATTATTATATACATGTGATTCTGTCATATATAACAAAAAAGTAGTCTTAAAGAATGAATACCCAGAGTTCAATTATTTTTTGTTAGTTTAAAAAAAAATGTTATTAGTGTAAATATTTAAGTTCTGTAAAATGTTGATACATTGATATATGAAAAACAAACTGAATCAGATAGTTGTTTGTGCAAAATATGCACTTGATCAGGCTTTATGTCAATATAGAAGTTTAAAAGATAAGTGTAAGATGAAGTTAGCATTTTCAGGCTCTCGTTTGTCTGAACTATAGGTCGCTTGAGCATATAGGAAAGGAGCAGCCTGTCTCAGTTTGTGTGCACAGCTTCTGTCTATGTGTGTTTATGTTGTATTTTTCTGTCCTTGTGTGCATATCCCGCTTACAGAAAAAAGAAACTGTCTTTATCCACTTGGCTGAATCCCAACATTCCTAGCTCTTTCTTATTTTGGGACATGTTTGTTGCCGAATGAAAGAAGCGCTTTGAGAGATGATCACAGCCGCTCTCCCCAGAGAAATCTTAAGGAGGAAAGTGAGCCTATTTTCAGCGCTGTAGCAGCGGAGAGTGGGACTCATTATGACTCACTCAGAGCTGAAATGCTCTGGATGATGTCTGAGTCAGACATGAGGGCCAGTGTCCGCTGCCATGGTGATGCACAGCCAAATGTAACTGAACTCAGAGAGCAATAGAGATGGAAATGAAATGAGGGAAGCTTAAAAGGGCCCAGAGGCAGCTTCACTATTGTCATGATAAAATTCCCAGAGAAAAAACTGGCGAGCTATAGGCTCCTGTATGTAGACAGATTACTCTCTAATACTTAAGAGCGGGCAATTTTTTTCGTAGGGTTTGTGATACTGGAGATACATCAAACCAAGCGAAGCAAATTCAGGGACAATTCCAAAATAACACATTTTCTCCTTAAGATTCCTTGAAGGGTATCTTCTGTATCTTCTATGAAAATATTCATTTATTCAGCAAATGTGTAACAAAAAAATAAAGGCTTTGACTTGAACAAAGCCAAGAAATAGTGATTGGAGATTTTCTGTGACATGCAGATAGTTACAGAAACATAACACACACATACTGTACCAATCTACTTGTCCTTCTCACCTGTCCTTTAATCAAACAATATCTGACAACAGGAATCATGCTGTAAAACCAGAGTCAGACTCATCACAAGCAATATTTCCTGAGAGTATTCTTTACTCTTCTTCATTAAATACATTCAAATTGAAATAATACAGTTACTCAGATAATGTAGATGAGATTTCAGCCTAATTAACCTAAATCCTCCAAGACAGAAGACAAAAAGTCAAGTCAGTCACTAGCCTCTCATGCTCCATGATCCTCTCTTTGGCAGCCTGCGGTGAAGTATGGCTTGCAGATTAGGGCAAACTTGCACATGTAGTACTTGTCATGCAGGTGCGTCAGAAAGGAGCTCAATGTCTTTTAAAATGGGGGAAATTCATGGAGAATTCATGTGGTGATGAAATTCAGTACAGGCTGAAACATTACACTGATGTATTGAGTTACTAAATGTTGTAATTGCAGAAGTGTGCAGGAATTTTCCTTTTTCAAAAATACTGAAATCAAGCATGGCACCACTGGCGTGCCTCAGTGTGAATACCAGTGTGTTTGTGTGTGGTGTGACACAGGTTGTGTCCACTGCCAAGGCTTCACTGTACAGTCAGCAGCAGAGGACAGTGATGTAAGGACAGAGCCACGTAACAGGCAGAGCAGATATTAATCCGATGTGCCTGGGCAGGTTGGCATTAAGCCAGCGAAACAGAGGAGAGGCAGAGAGTCAGATGACAGCACCTGTCCTTGCCAAGTCTTGCAGGTACAGCATGGAGTCAGGAACATGTACTATACCTTACACCTATTTCTCTTCCTCTCTGGGTTTCTTTTTGTCTCTGTGTATGTCTGTCTTTGTGCGTTTGTCTTTTACAAATAACGATAAAGATTTTTGACAACCTTCAGCATGAGTTATTTAAGAGCTGAGACTGTATTTAGAAAAGTAATTTAATAAACACTAACCAGAGCTGCAACAAAGAATTATGTTATTTCCAGCATTAATATTTCTAGTTGGTAAAAAATTAGAAAAATTCAAGTATAGTATATTCCAGAGTTGAAGGTAATATCTTCAAATTGTTCCCAAAAAAACGCAACAGTTTTCCACATTTGAGAAGCTGCAACCAGCCAATGTGAAATTTTTCTTTTTTTTTATCTTTCCTTACAATAAACTCAATTAGCAATCGATTATTAATAATATAATAGTAATACTATAATAATTGAGCCAGAACTAATAACTATAAACAAAGACAAATACAGTGAAAATGCGCTATACATAAAAATGGAGCCACACACACGCACACACACACACACGCACACACACCACAACAACACATAGAGAGCGCACCAACACACAACCACACACACACACACACACACACACACACACACACACACACCTCTCTGTCAGTCAGCCTGCCAGAGCTCTATGACCTGAGAGTCAGTGACAGACAGCTTGCAGTCCTGAGTTGGATGTGAAGCTCTGTTAAAACCGATCTTACCCGACCCCATACTCCAGATTAATAGATTAATACACTAATTGCTGCTTGCAAATGTGAACAAAATCTTAAACTTGTATGATGTACTGTAATGCATCACATTTATTCTGTTGGGTCAGTTTTATTGTTGTTTCTAATCATTGCAGTTTGGTGTAGTTGAGATCATGACATGTGAAAACTCTTATATTCCATATGCAGAAATATTGATTCTAAAAAAACATGGAGGGTAATCATTTTACCAAGGCTCATTCACATTGAGATTACAACATCTGACAGAGGGACTGGTTTACAACACTCCTATATACTTGCTGACATGGTAACAACTGTAAACAGTCATTTCGTACACAGCAGGGAGCTGATGGTGCCATTTAAGAATATCAGGTCATTACAATGTCATTTATTGATGTGGAAGTTGATGTTAGCTGTTTTGTAGCTGGTGTGTTTGCTTGGCCAGTCAGTGCTGCCATCATTATGTTTTGCATTTCCCCATCATAAACTAATAGAGAACCCTGTCACCTGTATATTAATAACTGTTCTGATCATCACTCATAAATGCAGCAGTTTTTGAAATGGTGTTGATCTTTGCCAATTCCTCGACATTATTTACAACTTAAAGTTTTGGCTTGAACCACGGCCCTTATAATTAGCCTTCATCCGTCACTTGTTTTTGGGCCTTAGCCTTAACTACACTGCAGCTGTAGAAAGTAAAGAGCACATACAAACGCCAGTACCTCTGACCTCTTACTGAAAAGCACTAGAGTGTACAAACTGTACTAAATAGAATAGCAGCCACAAGGCCACAGAGGTGTTTTCACAGTTGTCCAAACTATAATGTATGTGTGCACGATAAGTCTTTTTTTTTTTTTTTTTTTTAAATCTAGTTTTTCATATCATCTTTAATTTGTTGAGTAGAGGTTAAGTTGTAGTGCAATATGTTTAAACCAGACTTTCTGTGCTTTCTCTTGCATAAAATACAGTTTTTCCTACTCTGCAATATAAGCCAAAGTACCAGACAAATAGGGAATTAGGAAAAGTCTTCTCTTACACACACCAACAGTGTCTGTGGTGTGGTTTTCATCTTTATCAGTGAGAGTGATATCATTATCTTGGACAAGTGAAGCGTCTCTCTTCCAAACTGAATTTTGACTCAGTGAAATGGGCTGTTGACTCGGCATTCATCCTGCAGGTTTCACACTTTCCATAAGATGTTCACATTTCAAAATTAGTAGATCCCTTTCTTCTGATTAATTTTATTCAGAGTAAATCATGTGTGAGTTTATACTGGTGTGCTTTTGTGTGTGTGTGTCTGTGTGTGTGTGTGTGTGTGTGTGTGTGTGTGTGTGTGTGTGTGTGTCTGTGTGGGGGTGTGGGTGTGTGTGTCAACAGGCTGCGGTGGCCTGTTGAACCACTTAAAGGATTCTATTTAACGGGTCAGCCGAGCAATTAATCAAGGGTTTAATTGGAATCCCGAGTGGAGTGACATGATTTATGCAAATAAGGTCATTAATATGCAGGCCTGCATTCGATGCTTAAATTAAAATGGCTCATCCGCCAGCGCAGGCTAGCACTTTCATTACGGTAAATTAGAGAGCGATAATAACTCCAAATACACATATTTATTTTCTACAGACATTCAGAACAGGACATGCCCACAGGAAGAAAAATATGAAAAGGCAAAAAGAAGGAAGTTCTTACATGGGAGATAGTTAGGAGGAGGAAATGCTAATGCTGTTAATTTCACCTCATGAGAAGCACACTGCTATCTGCAGGGCTTCAGTTTTAATTGGATCACCAAGCAATTTAAACCACATTTGGTTCTTAATTGCTTTTTTTGCACTTTATTATAAAAAAGTACAACAGCAGTAGTTTGCTATTCACCAAATTCTTTGCCTGTGCAGTGCAATGCAGTGCAGTGATACCCGTGTGTGACCTATGTTGTTGCCCTTGGTAACCATCCCCACAGGGACTGTTTGTGATCCTTGCTCCGAAATGTCCAGTCCACTCACCCTCACTATGTGCTGATGCCAGAGGATTAGAGACAAGAAGGCAAGGAGCTGAGCAACAGCTGAAATCACATTCTCCTGCTACTTGTTTCATTAAGGTCGTTGCACAGGAATGTTGACTGTAGGAGCTACTTGTCTTGAGAGATTCTTGTAATGCTCAGTATTTGGGATGAGCAAGTCAAATCCACTAGTTGCCTTGTCACTGTGAAGTAGTGAAGTGTGTGATTTATTTATTTATTTTTAATAATGATCAGAAGTGTGTTGGAGTCGTCGTTGATTTTGACTGGAGCTGAGTCGGGATGGGCAATATCATATTGCTCAAAATAATACCTGTATAAATCTTAATATCATAAAGTAATGTTGCTCTGCTGTGGAAGAACAGTTTGGTACGACTTCAGCATTGAGGAGCTCTTCTGATAACAATTCCCGTCAGAGAAAAAGAGCAGAGGCACTACATCGCTCATGAAGGCCACATACAACTTTATTTAGTACTGCAAGTCTACACTGAGCGTGAGGCAAAATATATGAGAATCTGATTCAGATCAGGTTCAGTGATTGATCATCACATGGTATGTTCAATTTGCAACAGCTATTCAGAACAGCAGATCACAGCGTTTTCTGTTTTAACAAGTTGGAGGCATGCAAAAGAAAATACTATATTTTATTCTGTACTACATCTGCATATTGAAGAAAAGGCGTGATGCTGAAACCTAGTGTAATAAGCTTCTAGATGAATAACAGATGAATCATAAAACTTCTGAAACTAAATGATATCATCTTAATTTAAACACAGTTTTTATTCCACTGCATTATTCAATCAAACGAGATTTAGGTGTCATAAATAGAAATGATGACAAATTCATTCTCTCATAAATGCACCAGCCATGTTTTAAAGACCCACACTGGTCTCATATTAGCTCTGAAAAAAAATTAAATAAACACATTTCATTCCTGATCATTATCCACTGTTGTGCACAGTTGTGAAAGCTAGCTTTTACTGTAGCGTAGCTCAACAGGAGGCCTGATGAATTGATCAAAGAACTAATGTTCAATCCCTCTGCATCTGTCATAACTATAAGTCTAAGTATAATGAAACGGCAAGGTCTATTCTGGGGCTTGTATTGAAGCGATGACAGCATCATACAAATGGTTATATAAGTGTAGTGATATATTTACAAATGAATTAAAAATAATAGATTTTAACCAATGAAATTGTTCAAAACACACACCTCTCTGCTCTACCCAAAAACCTGGTGTAAGCTAGATACTCTAAGCTTGTGCTCTGCTGAGTGATATTTGCACCCGTGTTGCAGTCCATGATATGTTTCAGTTAAGTATGTAGATGCTCTGTAAACCTGTTGACAATGTTGGTTGTTGTTACACAAGACTGTTTTATTGTTCAAAAATACTGTATGTCCTGAGGTTGTGACTGCAAAGAAAAACATCAGTATAAGTTAAACATGGTCAATTCTTATATATATCTGCACTAGGCATGCTTAGCCCAACATATGGCTGCATTAAAATTGTTTTGTTCTTCAGATTTCTGTGACAAATCAATAGCCCCTCATTGAAAAATACAACACAACTTTTGTCCCCTGTAGTGTAATGGAGTGATTTTCGCAATGTGAACAAAACCGTGAAGTTCAAATGCAGTTTTCAGCCACTAGCAGCACTTCAGAGGTGTGGTGCCCACAGTGGACCACACTGAGCGTGGAAAAAATCGAGCATTTACACAACTTTGCCTGCTAATGCTCGCTTTCAGTGTGGATATCATTAACAGTAACTTCTGGCTTCAGTTTTTTATTTGTTTGTGCACTTCATGGTTGCCTTGCTACACTTCGTTGTGTGTGGGCAAAAACTTCCAGTGTTTTAATGGAGCACGATAGGGGTTTTTTGATGGCTGGTGTATGTGGAGAGCAATGGGTTAAAACAAACAAAGGAACAGCAATGGAAATGGTTTTACATACTGAATGGATGGATTTATTAAAATATGCCTTGATCTGCCTTGATCCGATTGGAACATCCTGTTGTTGCACAGAAATGTCATCATTCTTTTTAACCTTAAACTATGGCCAATAGATCAGTTTGTTCAATGTCAGCTGTTTCTCCTATTGGCTGTCACACATAAATCCACACACACACACACACACACACACACACACACACACACACACACACACACACACACACACTGGATGACTCCCAGTTATTTCTCTCTTTTTTTCTGTCACTCACGCACACCTCTTGTCCTCGTGTATGCCAGGGCTTGCTGGCTGCTTGGGGTTTTCTGTAATTACAGCAGTGAGCAGGGAGCTGTCTTTTGCATGGCAGATGGTCCAGCACCATGCTGCATCAGGTAACCGTGACAACCACCTCCCTCCTCGCAGTTAACAGCACCATCATGGCTCTTTACAGTGACCAAATGTCATTATAGAGTCTATGGAGACGGGGAGAATGGGGGACAGACGTGGGAGGGGCTGGAGGAGAGAAAGAGACACAGGAACAGAGAGGGTGTAGTGGGGGTGGTGGAGGTGGATTAAGGATGGATGATACAGAAAGAAAAAAGAAAGGAGCTGGATATTGTCAGGATGCTCAGGTCCTTCTTATCAAATACACACAGACCGATAGACAGCAGCAAATAGTGAGACTACACCCGTTGTTTTGGCTGGATAGAAACAGCGTGGTTTAAATTATTACTGCATTCAGTCATTACATCATTACTGTGTGTTTGTGTATCTTATTCAGCCTGTTAATTAGATCAGTTCTACTGAGTAACATATCTATGGCGTCAATACCACATTGATGATTGCATCAAATGTGATTACCCTTTTTTGGTATCCTGTTTTGACGTAACCTCTTTTGCCTCCCTCATGCATTTGATCTGATTCACGTCATCACGCCTTGGTACCGTAATGCGTGTTTTGGATAAATGGATCCTTTTACCACATTATCACTAATCAGATGCCTCAGAAGGCAGGCAGCACTGATACAGTCAGTCTCATCTCGGATTACTATGCAGCAGATGACTCAAGTTACCTGATTAGAAGGTTCTGCTACAGTTGTGAATGAGCACTCCTTAAAATTCAAGCGGACTGATGCTAGACTCTGAAACTGAGTTTACCTGCTGCTTGGACTTCAGTTTCCTGCTCTGACCTCTACTGGTGACTGAGCACCACTGGATATTAGGCAAAAAGGGAAATTGTCATGCTTAATTGCAGCTGAAGTGACAACTGAGACCAGTGTGGCTTTGACAAAGACCTGTCAAGAGACAAGCATGGTGTTGGGAGGCATTCTGCTTCTTTGTGAGGTGTGTGCTTCCTTGCAGTACCAGAGGGAGGCAGTGACACACCTTGCTGCAGCAGGAGGTGTTGGAGGCGTGCTTTCCACAACACCAAGTCATTTGTTCATTTAATTAATCACTTATTCACCTGTTCACTCAGTTAATGAACAAAACAAGTTGAGCTTGTTTTATGCAAAATATCACTTTGTGTTCATCATGTTGGATCTTCAGATGCTTATGGAAAAAAAAAATATTTTGACTTGTACTCATTGTCCTGTGTCATTGTTGGTATGCTCAAATGCCCGTGCTTCATCAAATATTAAAGTCACAATGAAAAGGCAGTTTGTGAGCGTCCGGCATTTGAAATTTCACGTGTTTCCTGTTGAAACCGGATGTTGGGAGGGGACATAACACAGAGAAACTACTTGAAATTCTTGTAGGAAGGGAGGGACAATTTAATGTGATCGGAAGAGTATATGTATAAATCTATAATGAATACATCAAATCAATAATTATAACTTTTTTATCCTTTATTTTTCATTGTTATTGAGCACTGTCTGACAAGAGGTTGCATTACAATTTAGTAAAGATATACATTATATATATATATATATATAGGAAAGCCTGAAATCTACTGCATCATTAATTCATGAAAACCTTGCCTGAAAGCTAATCTGATCAGTAAAATACTGGTTTCCCAAACCTTGGGAGAAAAAATTATATACAGTATATCAAGCCAGAACTATTGGAAATTTAAAACATTAACTAAATACCAGCTAAAATGCAATCCACCTTGACCTTGAAAATGAGAAGAGGTAAACGGTAAAAATGTAGGCTCAACAAAAAAAAGGGAGAGAGGTTTTTAAAATGTGTTAACTCTGCCATTTTTCTCTCAGGTATTTGCCAGTTGTCTTTTTTCTGAACAATTAGAGGAACATTACATGCTGTGAATGTCATAAGTTGAAGCAAAATTTAATATGGAAATATGGAGAAAATTTTTGAAAACATAAAGTGGACTGGAAAATTTGAAAATGACAGTCGCGTACCCTCATATCCCTTTTCACTTCATAATGGATACACTGCAGTGTGTGATAGTCTCTGTTATTATCCCTATTGGGAGCTTTACCTCTTTCACTCATCTCCCCTTGTGTGTCCTTCTGCCTGTTCCTGCATCTCTCTCTGATGTCCTAGTTGGCATGTTTACAGCTGTGTGCAGATGCAGTGCTGCAGTCCTCCAGCAGGATTTCCCTGTGGGTGCTCACAGGGAGTTAACATGCACAGATTGACTCGGTCACACTTGTGTAAATTTAAGTTAAATCCAGTAGTGTTCAGCACGTAACAACATACTTTAAAGCTGCAGTTTGCTATGCTAATTTTCATGCAAATAATTATCAGCAGTGACAGAAAATATTAAGCTAAATTATTGACTCGTGGTGATGGAAGTGTGCAATAAATGTAATTGATGGATGAGCTCTCATTCACATTAATGGAATGATTGAACTCTGATGTTTTGGTTGAATTTCCCTGGATATACCACGCTAAGTTCAGTTAGTAGTCCTCTCCTCTCCTCTCCTCTCCTCTCCTCTCCTCTCGCCACCAACATTGCAAAATTGTGTACACAGTGGTTAACTTTTTAACAGTTCACGCTGTTCCGTCCAATCAATAGTGGGTTTGTGCTGTGGTATAATTTCTTGCACCCTGTCTGATCATAAATGTACCTCTTGATCTGCCTCTGCTGAGGGAAATCAATAGCCGTCCAGTAGGCCAGCTGTTAGGTTTTTATTATTTCTTAAATCAGTCAGGTCTGCAGTGCAAAGTTACCAGAGAGGAGGCAGAAGCAACAGTAGAGCTTTCAGTTCATAAAGCTAACATGTCTCTGAAACCTGTATATGAAGATATTGATCTTGTACTCTGAAAGCAAAAGGGTTTGTGCCTTGTATTACAGCATCCACAGCAGTGATGCTATTGTGTAATGTGTTTAGCACAGTGTGACTACCTGGTTATATTTGGGAATACAGCGTGAGATGTCTGAGCATCAGTTTAAGGCTGAAATTGTTGCTCTCACAAAATGCAACATTTATTTTAGACAGTTTGATTTTTTTTTTATTTTTCTAGTTCTTTTTTTTTTTTATCTTTCCACAAAGTTTCTTCTTTTTTGTAATTGATCACAAAATTTGAATTTCTGAACTTCTTTTTGCAACTGACAATTGATTTTGTTTTTTTTTGTTTTTTTTGCATTGAATTATTGGATGTTGCAGAAATTAATTTACATGACATGGACACTACCTTTTTCGTTTCATAGCTGAATTTTTGTAAATATAGTGCACTATATAGTAAATAGGAAGTGATTTCATACACAGCCTTACTGTTGATGAGGTCTAACATCACAGCCACGTGTTATTTACCAAAGGTGGAAAGAGTCAGGTCACAGTTCACAACACAAGATTCACAGTGTGACACTCATCATAAGTAGGAATGACTGATACATTCAAATTTCTGTAACAGTGTTCTTGTACCTTTAAATACTTAATAATAGTTTATAATGAAAAAATAATGACTAAATATCACCTGAAAAGAGAAATTTTTTTTTTTTTTAAATTTGCTTACATTCAGGAACAAGCTACTGTAGCTTAGGTTTCCTGGGGTGACAGGGAAACAGTTCATGACAAACATTAGAGGTAGATAAATGGAACAATTGAAACAAAAAAAAGCAGTTGTGAGAGTTTTGGCTCTTAATAGTTGGTCACATTTCAACTGCAGTCTGAGTCTATGAACTATTACTTACTTGACCTACAATTTCACAGTAGTGAGTAGGGACATACTGTAAAAGCTCAATAATCTAAACAGGAAATTGGCCATTCAGTGCTTTATATGTAATCAGCAGGATTTTGAAAACAACCCCAAAATCCAGTGGGAGCCAGTGTGATTGAGTTGGGTAATATGATCTCTCTGTTCCCTCAGTTCTAGTTAAAAATCTAGCCTCAGCATTTTGTCTGCTCCATATTCAACAGGAAGTTAATGATGGGATAACACTACAGTATATAGAAAAATGATCACAAAATGTACTATTATGTTACTACCTATAGTTCCATTCCAATTATTTCTTTTGGTAAACCTATTGAGACTCTTCCAAGAGTCTAAAACTATACAAGTTACTTGCAGTTTATTTGCTGATCATGGGCATAAACACAGATTTTTTTTTACAGCACATAATAAAAGTTTCTATTAACAATGTTTTGGGGGTGTAACTGCATCTCTTAGTATATTTTCAATTGTTTGCTTTTCTCTCTGATGTTAATTTTCACGTTTGGATGTTAACGCCATACAAGCTGATGTTGTAGCGTATGGGCAAATTGAGTTGTGTTCCGAACCATATTAAGTCTACAACATGACATTTCATCATTTCATTTGATTTCACATTGACAATTGCTTTTCTTCCTAGTGAAAGTTTGGATACATTTCCTTTCTGCAAGAAGCCAACATAAGCTGCATATTAATGACTTATTTTAGCAATGCCTCTCCCTTAATGTAATAAAGCAGTGATTATGGGTCAACATTGTGCTGATAGGCTACATTTGATAGTAACTTAATGTGCCATGCATGTTCATGTTAAGTGCCTCTCTTTAATGTGTTTTAAATAGCAAAGCCTACTCACACCATTACACCATTGGTCAGTCGGCTGCGTGTTGGAGTTTTCCCATTGGTCGTTGCTGCTCACTGCAGCGACAATTTAGCACCTTTGTCGCTATATTAACTGACTTTTCAGACTCCTTTAGAGACCTTTCTCAAAAAAGCTCCTAGTGACAAATCTATCGACTTCCTGGACAAACCATAGCTACTTTCCATAGAAGAGAGTTGCCGTTGCAGTGTTTCTCCATGAGCGTGAGGTTGGGCTTTCCATCTACAGGCACACCTCTCTATGCCTTTCATTCAACTGACCACCCGGTGTAGGCATAGACATGAATGAGCTTATAACTTTCTCTCTGAGTGATCATTTTACAAGCAAATATACTGTAGCTGAAATCACAGCACAGCGGTTTTCTTTAACTCGTGCTTATAGTGATTTTTTTTCAGAGGTAATTGCAGTTATAAAATCAGGATTCTAGCAGCAGCAGAGCAGCAGCTTGGAAGTGAGTGCTGGTTAACGTGCAGCCTTACTGGGCCCTGCTTCAGTCACTATTCCATTACCTGACAATAGAAACAGAAACATATGTAAATGAGAACAGCTTTATTGTAAATGCTGCTGTATTAAAATACTGTATATGTGAGTATTGCAAGGGTTGAAACCGGCTGAAAATAGGCAGAATGCAAATAGCTTACATCATGGTCCAGCCATATACTAGGTTTTGACCTAGTCTGGTTGTATTTTGTCTTCGGTGCAGTCTAGTAAAAAAACCTGTGCATATTATTTAGTCTGTTTTTGCAGTTTATGTAATGTAACTTAGTATACCTGTCTTTTGCACATATTACCATCTGTGTTGGGTAAGTAGCAGCACATGTGCAATCTGCAACTGTCAACTCATTTGGGTTTGAGGAGCTTTCAAAGCACACTGATAATTTACTTATTTTTTATTTTATATTATATTTTTTGAGCTTCCAGCCTTTATTGAAAGTGACAGTGTAGAGACAGGAAAGGCAGAAGAGAAAGAGGGGATGACATGCAGCAAAGAGCTGCATTGATTTGAACCTGTGCTTGGCCTTAATAGTACACGCTTAATAAGATGAGCTATCAGTGCTTCCCCACTGATAATTTATTTTGAAGGTGATTTGATGATGTCGGTATCCAGACAAACTTATATATAGCGATTGGTGTTTAGTATTTTGTGCTTTGTGACACTGACAGAGCACATGACTGATATGGGAGCTGAACCTAAAACTTTTTGGTTTGCCTAACCAGCTGCCTTTATCACAAGCTATTCTGAGTTGACTAACTAACCCTGGCCCAGGATCTGGGCGGCATCTAGCTGCTCTTGAGGCCACGTCTCATGAGCCCTTCTCTCAGACATCAGTCTCTTGGTCTCCTGTGAGCTGCCATCTAATCCACCAGTCATCTGAATCCAAACCCTCATCTCACCAAGGTCGGGATGAAAGAGCATCTCACTGGAGCCGAGGTCCATCCGTGCGTGGCAGAAGGAAAGGGAGAAGGCCTTAGTGCGAAATGTCAGTGCTTTTCCTGTGAAGCTAGACTTATCAAAGGAGGATTAGTGTCGGACTGATAGCCTCACTGGACGAGCAAGCTCTGATGGGGTAATCTGATGCATCAGAACCAATATGAGACTTGGATGAGACACGTGGAAAATATATACACTAACACACTTCCATGCACATACATACATACATGTGCATACACATGCAAGAGCACACACATATTGGTACAAATGTAGTCTCACACACACAGAGACAGGTCCTACTTCTTCTGTCTCTTTGGGTGAAAGAATATTATTGAAGGAAGGAGTTTTGCCTACTTAATGCTGCTTGCTAATAGATATGAATCATTTATATACAGTGCAGTGTGCTAAAACTGTGGCATTCATCAGAAATGAATGGCTGAGTTGAAAGTAAAGCATCTGAAATGTGGATAAGTGTACCCAGGATATCCATATTTACAGGGAAGAGATAACTCCAGAGCTACTTTTCTTATGCCTGATAGCATTAGTAAAGTAATTAATTTTTACTCTTGCAGTCTGCCGTAGTTATAAAAGTCAACAAAGAAAGTAGATGTGGTTCAGTGACAGACTAAGTTTTGTTCTTTGTGTTGGTTTGAACTGTAAGTGGGCGGTGAGTGTAAACTGTACAAGGGAATGTTTTTTTTGTCTCCCCACATCTCCATCAATACCAACATTACAGACTCTTGCTAGGATTCAAGACAAAATGAGCTCAGTGTACTGATGGTGATGCCATGACCTCATTCAGGAGTGATGTCACCGTCATTTTGTAATGGATAATTTGCAGTTACATCATCTGGCCAGGACTATCCAAGTTTGTTTTTGGAATACAATTTCAAAGCGTCTGGTGACCCACCACCACAGTCTGTCAGCTGGAAAATGTTGTTGATTGCACAAAGATACTGTAGATCGGATGATTCATAAGTTGGGGAGGATTCAGCAGCACCTGTGCCAGGGCCATTACAAGAGTCCAGAATGAAATCCTACCTAATGGATTTAAAATACCGGGCTGGTAATATCTGTCTGAATGTTTGTTATTCTTTAAAAGTGCTAGAATTTGTTTTTGTGCTTTCAGTCATTCTGAAAGAATAGGTGTCATTTTTTATCAAAAGCCAGATATTTCATGAACAATGAAACTGTTCAAATGTTTTCATTTCTTTCCACCCACTACCCATTTCTCGCTTTCAAAAACAGCACAGTATTTACTACCTTGGGACTACTGGGAGGAGCTGCACACTATGTTAGTTTGAGCTAAATCAACCATTTTGCAACAAATAAACTGCGAGACAAATAGGAACATCATTCTTAATTTGGAAAGCTGACAGGGGAAGAAATGAGAACAATACGAAACACCCAGTACCATGGTCTTCATTAAAGTCTCTGTCCTCCACACATGACAAAGCAGATTGTGATTGTGGCACTGACAGGCTGTGGACAATTACAAGTGATGTATTTATGGATTTTCAGTGTGATCCAATCTGAAATATAGCTGCTGTCAGTGCTAAAAATGCACCATATAGACCTGCATTACCAGAACTCAGCTTAGTCCACATTCTGATATGGGAACCACAGTCGATGCTCAGTAATGGAACATAGTCAAAGAGAATTTGTTTATAGAGGGGTGATTTATTTTTATTAGCTCTTTCTGGTTTTGTGTATTGTTATTGTTCTTCCTGCAGATTTATTGACATAATCTGAATATTTGTAAAAAGAAAATGTTGGCCTCAGTGGTGCTAAGGCAGATATGTGACTATTATGGTTGAAATGTGGCCTATGTGGTTTCTTTGTGCATTGTTAATACATCCTGTTTTGAAAACTATAAGAAGAAAATTGGAAAGAGAAAAATTGTCAAGCCGGATAACATATTTCTGTCATGAAAATGGATTATTTGCTAAAACCCTACCCTCATCAGCGATTGTCTAATCATAGCTTAGCAACTGTAACTAGGCGTGTCAGGCTCTCAACATGTTGAAATGGCTGAGGTTAGAGTGATGAGGTTTGGACGAAGATGTCTTTTTGTAGTCTTTATAAAACCAAAAATAAATGGGCAAGAGGATAAGGAATGGACTAAACAGTGTGTTCAAATGTAAGCTGCAGTCCTTACCATGTCTGGCCACTTGGCTTAAAACATAGTGACAAACTGTTATTTCCAATGCCAAGAAACATAGAATATCATTAACTACCAATATTAGCTCATGGGATTTCAGGTTACATTAAGAATTCACCGTTTGGTATTTCTCCACTGTGTCGAAGCCGGTCCTGATGTTATCAGAGTTTACGGCTCTTTGTTGGATTCGGGGAAATTTATATTCCAGCAAACCCAGCCAATGTTACCTGAGACAGTGTTACCTTTGCCAAACACATCTGTTAGTCTTCATCCTAAAAGCCATTTCTCTTGACGTTGAAAGTGAAAACACACTGTTTAAAAATATGTATGTATGTATATAAGCTAAGCAGCCAAATGGGGTTATGTTAGAATAAAAATATCAGTCTGATCTACATTTTTTGTTATCATACTTACAATAATGGAAGAAACTAGCTCTACACTTCACTTCCATGTTTCTACACTATCAGTCAGTGAGGATGGTAACTTTTTGCTCAAGACATGAAGCTTTAGCTTCAGTCTTTTAGCAGGGTATCATGTATGTTGTCATTGAGTGCATGTGCAAGACCTCTTTTACAACATTCTCATGTTAAAACAACTGCCGGAAATGTCTGCCAATTTTGAACCAATGCTGAAGCAAGTGTTCACGACAGTTGTCAGCCAGCAAAACTGATGGTTGTCAGCTAGAAATGAGAAGCCTGCCCTCTGTCTGAAAAATTACCAGGAATTTCAAGTGGTAAATCTGCCCTATTACCTTGATAAATTGTATATTTCCTGTGGTAGAATGGGAAGCTTGACAGGTGTAGCAACAATAGAGTAGAAGGAAGCTGATGATGGGCATCAAGCACAAGAGAGTGAACACCTAAAGTCTTCCTTTGGATTTATAGAACATTATGTCTCTAGGATCAGGATTGTTGTTACATCCCTAGAATCAGGCCAAACTGGTAATTTTGCATAAGATGCAGTGCATAGCTATAATCCCCCAGCCCCTTTAAGTTTATATAACACTTTATTTTGGGTTGAAAAGTTTTGATGTTCCTCCACTCTGTCATTTCTCTTTCTCAGAGCCTGATCTCAAAATCTCAGCAAAAATGTATTTTGGTTTATCAAATGGTCTCAGCTTTTCCCCAAGGAGCTGTTTTGCTCTTGGCTGAAAGCTGTGTGTGCACAATTTATAGTGAAAATGGACTGAGGTGTTCGGCTAGGTACACATACAGTATCTTTTGGAATGAGGCGCCGGCGTGAACTCTCTCTCAGATAGTCGTGGAAAGTATTGCAGAATGGGTGGGCATGCCCAGAATCAGAAATGTTTACAGCTATCACAGAGGAAATAAGGTAATTCTGTGGCGCTACTAATGGCAGAGTCTTGACAGTGGATATGTTTCATTTATCCTATCTGCATCAAGGTCGACGCAGCAATTACCACGGCAGGGAGAAGCTAAAAAAGAAAATCCGCCGGCCCAGTGGTGAATATACAACAAATCACCTGTGCTGTTCAGGGCAGGGAAATTTTAAAATGGGTGATATAAAGTGTAGCTCAAAGGCAGACTGCTTAAGCAAGGAGGAAGAGAGTGAACGGTTTATTACCTTGCCCAGCAGAGTAGCTCTAAAAGCCCACTGCAAGCTCACACCTTTTATGTAGCTTACACTCACACGGCTGGTTTAGGGTACATGAAATACAGCTCATTCTGTTTCCCGAGGGAGATATCCACCAGTAGCACATTTAGTGTCAGATTACGATTAACAGGCTTCCTAACAGTTCCCATGTTGCATCCACATTTTCATATTTTCCTCTCATAACAAGTGAGGGGTTAAGCATAAATAAAAGGCAATTAGCAAGAATCCTACCCGCTTAATTAGTATGAGAAGCACAACAGGGATTGTCTCAGTTTGCCACCAGGCCCTTGTCACCCTCACCTTCCATCCTCCTCCTCTCCTCCCACCTGAATAGCTGCTCAATACCTCAGTGTTGTCCCTCTTGATCCCTTCACCACCGCTTTCCCACTTGCCTTCATCCCTTTACTTGTCGTCTTCCTCCCCTTCCTCCACGTTTGTTACAGACTGTCAGGCTAGCAGCGCAGCACACTTGCAGTGTTCACGCCAGTTGGTCAGCTCAGATTGGCATGCACAGTGTGTCTCCTGGACTGACCTGCCTGCCTGTGTTGCTCTCCTATTAAAATTCCTGTGCCAGATCCCCAATGAGGAGAGAGTAGCAGGGTCAGCCTGGCTCGCTGGCCTCTCTCCCCCTGCCTGCCTAATGAAGAGGACGCCTGTTGGGTTCATTATTAAAGAACTGCTAATAACAGACGGAAAAAGAGGAGTGATGGAGAGCTGGGGGGTGAGTGAGATGGCAAAATGGACAGAATGGACGTGGGGGTGAGAAATTGCTAAGGCAGTGCTATTTTCAGCAAGAAACAAAGATGCACGCGCTCATTTGTACCTCAATATACGTATACATACTGTAGTAGCGTTGCTCCACTTTTACTAGGCAGTAATTCATGGAGAGCATTTTGTCAGGGTTTGAGGCAGAGGGTCTTGTCCCTTAAGTACAAACTTATCAACCCTCCCATTTAATTAAAGCTCATTAAAACTCTAGCAACATATTCAGAATTGAAATTGTTTTTGGCCTGAACAATATGTGTTTTTTAGCCGTCTTTTTCTTCACACTTGGTATTAGTGAAAGTTTATTCAGAGCTGTCCTTACCACCAGAGGACCCCATTTACTATGACTACTTTATCTTCATTAATGTATTTTTTTAATGTGTTTTTTATGCCTTGGTTTGTACCTCATTTTTGTATTTGTCTTCTGTGAATGTTTGGTCTGTGTTGGTTCCTGGAACATAGTCACTCTGTCGTTTTGGCCAGGATTTAAACTCGTACTTAAACATGTACTTTCACGAAATCTTGAATTATGGAAATGCAAAAACATTCGTTAATGGATTCATTTTACTGTAAAATCACAGGTATCTGGATCACCAAAAAAAAAGCATAAAAGCAAAAATGAAATCCTGTGTGTATGGTCTCTTTAATGCCCATGGGACATCAGGTGTGTTTGCCTACATGTCTGTTAAATATTCCAATAGCTGGTACCAAAAATCCATATGTGCTCAATGCCTGTTTCTGCATTAATCAGCCCTTTGCCGGAGGAACCATTAATTACACTGGGATTATCATGTAACCATCCAGCACACCCATATATTAGGCAGAGAAAATTTCCATATAGATACTTGTTTTTTTTTTTTTTTTTTTTTTTTTAGAGCAATAATAGATTTCCTTATAGCTGCCTGAAGCACATCCATTCTAAATGAGTCTGCCTGCTGTAGATGCTTCGGTAGGTGATGTGGGGTATTATACAGAGTATTACCGAAGTCCTCAGAGGCCTAACCCAGGTCCCAGAAATTGTGTGTGTGGGTGCGTGTGCACGTTCATGAGTAGTACGCCTTTCAGGTTTGGGATATTCTTGCTTATATCTGCAGAGCTCCCCACCATATGTCTCTCAGGTGTTCTGTCTCTCAACACAAATCAGGCGAAGGTTTAATGCAAATTACCAACCATAAACAGCCAAGCGTAACAACATAAATATGTATCGTGATCTCAACTGTAGTACCACGCCTTTGAAGAGAGAGAACCCACCTCATGACTAGGAAAAGTCGAGAAAAAAAAAAAAAAAATGATGGAATGCTAGTGTGTATTTCTTTGAAACGGACCAGGGATGTTTATATGGTTTTCATGCAGCATGACCGAGGCTATTAGTTTCTGGTTGCTGCTAAGAGGCAGACCACAAGGCCTATTAAAAAGGAAGTTGGCCAATTAATTTAAGCCGGGTATAGGATCCAGTTGCACACAAAGCACGACAGAAAAAAAATGCATTGAGGGTATAAAATGAACAAGAAATGCATAGAAGGCATGTCTTCATTTTGGGGAGATTGAAGCATGTTTTATTCAGCTTGTTTCAGCAAGACTGTGAAAAAGAGACTGCTTAGATTAGCATAATGAAGCCTCCTATCAGATCCTATGAGCCTCTGATGTTTGCAGTCAATCATCAATGGAATGACAACAAGCAGCAAGAACAGAGGAATGCTGCTGCAAGGGTTTTCAGGACAAGGAAATGACTGAAATTCCAAGTCGTTTCCCGCCATGTAGACAGGAGAAGTTGATACCAGCCATATCCCTGCATTGTTATTATAATGCAGGGGAAAAAAATGTTGGAACAGTCATATGATTTCAATACAAAAATAATATGAAGTTTGTTCAGGTAACCTACTGTAATCATTAAATGGAGAGGGTCTGTGTTTCCTGCTCTGTCTAATCTAGGTCACAATTGGATGGCTCATCCCTGTGCAGAAAATAAATCCACCCAACGATCGTAGAAGGCCTTATCCTACTGTTTACAACAGGGCTGGGTCGATATCCACAGGAGGCGCTCAAATAAACAAACCATAAATGCCGGGGCTTCTGCTGGCCTCGGAGCTTATGGCTGTAACAATGATTAATTTTAACAACCTGAGCTAATTGTCTCCGAAACTTTAGTTAACAGCAAATATGATCTAGCCCTGGGTGCTTTTCTCTTCTGTAATGAAGAATAATGAGCAATGGAATTACTGTTGGCACTTTTTTTTTTGTCAGAGATTTGTAGAGAGCACCGAGGCCAGCAGGATGTGAGTCCGGGAATGAAGAGATAGACTGTATCTGCCTGTGTGACTGTCTGTCTGGAAGGAAACGAATGAGGAAGGAAGGAATAGAGACTTGTGTTTGGCTTGAAATCAAATCTTAACCTCTTGATGAATGTTAGGGAGTTAGCCTTCTGCCTGTGTGTTTTGTATCAGCCTTGTTTCTTTTTGACATTCTGCTGTCTGCTTCTTGCAGGCAGTGTGTCACATCTTACCCTCTAAGGAGGCATCCCATGAAGCCTCAGCTTTTTCGTCTTTGTTATGATGGATAAAGATATTGTTCTCCCCTCCCTCCCCCTCCTCCCTTAAAGTCCTACTTCTCTTCTTCTCTATGTTTACTGCCCTGTCTCTCCTTTCTATCGCTTTCCCTCCCCCTGTGTGCCTGCGTACATAGAAGTGTATAACACCAGAACTGCTGTAGAAAGCAGCTTGGCCTTGAGCAGTGTCTGTGATTCGCCTTCAATCTTAGCTGTGTGCTGGAACACCACCCGAGGCTGGAGATGAGACCTCTCCACAAGTGGCAGAGCTTAAACGCCCTCTTTTATCTACACTATCTCTCCCCTAGTGAAGTGAGGAAGAGCAGGGAGAGAGGAAGGACCGGCTGGATCCCTTCTAGCTGTTCTCAGACAGAGAGATGTGCACATAAAGTATGTGGTGCTTATGTGGAGGAGGAGACCTTCAACACTGGCTGACAGCACACAGCGCACTCTGCTGTGATTATAAGATTGTATACCTTGTGAAAAGAGATCTAATCGATTTGATCCATTCTCTTTTTTTTGCATCTTTTTCAGCTATGCATGCTCAGCCATGAGTACAGAATAGAATCTTTGTTCTTCCTCCTCACTTTCTCTACTTTCTGCTCTTTTCCCTTTGTCTGTAGGTGGAATGCACAACATTGGTATGGCCAGTACGGACTTGTATGGGATTAGTATTGTTATCACATTCCTCCTTCACCGAGGTGCAAAAAGACCCTGACCTTTAACGTAATCACTCTAACCTACACAGTATCTGACACAGCACAAGCGTATCCATATTATTCTCTGCTTGCAGTTTACAGGCACCTTGGGAGAGTCAATAGATGTAATAAAACATATTAGGACCGTTGGATTGAATATGTACGTTACACTTGAGATGCAGTTAAGTTGGGGTCACATTTCATTCAGTGTGCAATAGGCAACTCCATTACTGAAAAGGTTGCAGTTTCTCATGCGGTTTCTTGAGGGAGGAAATTGGCAGCGTTACCTCAGTCCATTTCTGAATATTCAGGGGCACCAGTTCAGATACCACTTAAAAACACTGAACTGTAATTTAACCACAAGGCTTGATGGGGACAGACTCTGGCGAGGACTCCGCATTCCTGGGTGAAAGTCCGATATGTGTGTGTGTGTGTGTGTGTGTGTGTGTGTGTGTGTGTGTGTGTGTGTGGTGGGAAAAAGAGGAGGGGGATTCAGAGACATTTTTCTCATCAAAGGGCCAACATTGTAGTGAAGTAGTTGAAGTTGCACCTTGGCGATGTATGTGCTGTTACCATCATATTGTAGTAGGTGTTATTGGGATATTTAGGGCTTCTATGGTGTAGCATTTGTCAACTAGACTGGGGGAAACAGAAGGGCAGAGAGACAGTGCAGTGGAGGATTTCCCAGATCAGAAATATGCTGGTGTGTACCAAAGATTTATTCTCTCCACATACTGTATTTCCCTTTGATTGTTCTGCATTGTTTCAGGAGGTCTTGTCCAGTCATGCATTGTCTAGCATGGATCTGTGTGAGTGAATGTTGTGGGCAATTATACACAGCACTAGTAAGGCGGTTTGCTGGATGCATTTTGTAGGTTCAGAGTGGTGTGTACTTTGTGTACTTCCTCTGTGCAATAGTTACACGCTAGATGACTCACACCATCCACTCCACTGCTCGGCCCTGTTTGCAAGGATGTACTGGAGAGGGTTGTTGAACTTGAGGATGAACCTTGAGCTAAGAATGTGTGGAAGTTAAAGCTTCTTTATTTACCTCAGAAAAAAAAAAAACTCAAGTTGAACTGCTTGACTGGGGTCAACAATACTTGCATTATAATGGCTTTAAATGGATGATGAATGTCTTTTCATATTAAGTAAACACTGAGGAAGCCTGACTGCCAAAGTGCTTTTTAAGCTATGTTAACCATAGACAAATAGTTTAATGTTAATTTAGTTATTAAAATGTATTTATATATCACTTTTCACAGACATAAGTCACAGAGTAATTTACAGATCCACATTAAAGGTAGAAAACTTAGAAATCAAAAGCATATAGAAATGTAAAAAACACTGTACAAACCAAAATACACAGTAAAACTAATAGTAACTTATTAAAACTGATCAATAGTACGTAAACAAATGACTATATGTGATAATAAAACCAGTTCACTGAATGTTCAATATTAACATTGACTGTCTTGGTTGTGCACTCCATCAACACTGCAGTGCTCTGTCCTACGTGTTTCAACCAGCTAAAGATGATAAAATGGATCATAATGTTATTAAGACAAGAAAAGCATCCTAGACACCTTTACTATGTATTGTCCTCTTCTATTATCATCACTTCATTGGCTGCTTCATTGGTAGCTTTAGATAACCTTCTTTAATTTCAAGATTTAACCTGACACATCTACACAATACCCATATAGAATAATGTCCTTCAAGAAGAGTAAAATATCTCCCTCCGTCAATGGAAGCACTTGAAGCAGACCCGAACCTTGGACCTGTGCAATTCATCAGGTGAAAAGGAAAGAATTACAAGCAGGCCTGATATGAATCCTCACTGCTGTGTATCACCGTCTCACCAAATGAAGCATTGAAGTGAACAGTCATCTTCAAAATAAAAGCAAAGAGAGTTCTTAGGTTATCACCTCATTAATTTGCTTCATTCTAAAAAAAAGCAGACAGCGTGAATGTGTGTTGCCATCCAACATTTAATTAATTTCGACCACCTCAGGGTATTGTGAGTCCACTCCTCTTTCAAGCGTTTCGCTAAATGACCATTTTTAGGCTATTTCACTCACTCTGTTTATCTGTCTTTCTTGCCCCTCACTCTCTCTCGGTCTTTGGTCATTAACATCTTTATCTTTGTGAAAACACAGGGAGCTTCTCTTGAATGATAACTTGTTGCTCTCATTTTTAACCTCTTCAGAATGCAATAAAAGTGGGACTCTGAATCCACATCCACTGAATGCACATCTGTATTGTGGGACCTCTGACTTTCAAGTGGTGTCTCTTATTCTTTCTACTCTGCTTAAATACTTCTTTAGTTTCAATAATATTTATATAATATTTTAGATCTTTTACAGCCTGAGCTGATCAATTTACTAGAAGACCATCAATTAATTGCATAGTAACCCTGTAGCATGACTATCCAGTGAGGGTTGTGGACTAAATATCTGTCTACATGTGCACAGAAGTACTGAGCATTGAGCAGCTGTTTTGCTGCCTGGTGTTGGTTGACTTTCTTGCAATCTAAAAGCAGTTCTGGACGACAGATACAAATAATACAAACAACTTTAATGAAGTGTGTTCACAGCTAACCTTTTGGATCTGGGCTGGTGTGAAAGCTGCCAGTTGAACTCTGGTACAGACTAAGCAACGGGTCTGATACAACCTGAAAAGGAACGTTTTGTGGAACTCTTCCAAATTAACTCTGGTGCAATGTATTTTGGCAGTTCCTCATTAAAATGTAAGTGAAGCGTAGCAACCTCACAGTAACTACTGCGTGTACTATCTATTGTTTTATCTATAAAATTTGGTTAAGTTGCTGTCTTGACTAATAAAGCTCAAATTCAGTTATTACTTTCTCTATTTGTCACCAGAGAAGATGAAGAAATGCATCAGGTTCAGTGAAGTGTTGCATGACCTGTGTCAGTCACAAGAATTAAATTGTGGATCCATGTAGCCTGAAGCAGGATCACAAAACTTTCCAATGTATGAATTACATATTGTTTCATATGACTTCATGTTTACTCACCTTGGTTCATTTGTAAAACCAACATGAACATGCCCAGAACTGACAACAGTATGGCAGCAATATGAATCATTTTTTTACTTGGTCTGGACCAGATGAACTGAACTAAAGCTCCTTCAATCTATCTTATGTTGCCTCATATGCAAGTAACTCCCATCTTGTTCCAACCTCTCCTCCCACTGTCGTGTGGGAGGAGAGGTTGGAACAAGCTCAAACATGGCAAATGTATGTTGAGGTATATAGACATGTAAATACTGTGTATAGTGAGTACAATATTTAGCATCGCAATACATAGAGATGATAATTTTTGACCTACTTGGTCAGACCTAGTCTGCATTATCATCAACATTGGCTGTTGTCAGATTCTGTATTCCTGAAGAAATAACTGACAGCCTCAATACCCCAACCTGCCTCTCAGGGCTTTAAGCATGCAATATTGGATGGGCCATTGAATTCAGCCATGAGCCTTCTAGAGGCCCATGGGGGGAAAGAGGAGCACATTAAAAGTGCTGATGAATCCAATCAGCTTGTTCACAGGCATCCAACACAGATATACCGGTGCACTAAGCAGCACTACTCAAGGGCTTAATTAGAAGGATGCTTGTGTATTGTTTGTTTTCAGGCATTAGTAAAGTCTGTGTGTCCTGATAATGGAATTGGCTGGGAAATGGAATCGTTTGGCCCTGCCTTCATGCTGCTAGTCCTGATGTTGCTTGTCAACACCATTGTTTCCTCACCCTCCTGTGGAGCCCCTATCGATGTCGATGAAGGAAGACAGGTCTTCAGTAGCCAGCCAACCCCTCAGCCGGAGCACTCAGGTTTGACTGTCGGCTAACAAGGCCCTCCATGCTGGAGACGTCTTTTGTATTAGAATCTACCACTAATTAGCAGCTACAGTCCTACAGTCTGAAACCTCGTATCATCCCATTATTGCATCTATGCAAACAGTTTTTTCTGCTCTTTCAGTTCAGCTACATCTTCATACCTCAACTTGCTGACCCTTTACTCCTGTGAAAAGCTGATGTGTGAAGAACTACAGAACACAGCAGTTAAAGGTAAAAGGTGCAGTCACAATAATTCAGAATGCAAATTCATGATATGCATATAAAGTATAGATGCGCGATCTGGTTGAAACATATTTCAATATAGGAAATATATTACAACAATCACTAGATCTTTGATGCAATAGAATACTATTTTTCGTTGTTATGCAACATCAAAACTCTTGTGTGTATCAAAAACTTACAGCAATAGCTAATTTTGATAGTTTTTATTAGGTTAATTATGATATGATCATATTATCACAATATAATTCCAGTTTGCCAATAAAGCTATTCACTGTATACATATTAAACTGAGTTTAGTTCATTTCTAAAGAACAGGTTTTCTATGGTAGAGATCTCAGATTTGAATCCTGAGTGAAATGACTTAGTTTATTTATTAAGTAATTAATTTATTCCTTCAGTTCAGTTCTTTCAGTTTGAGGCCCATTTCATCAGTTTTTACTCATGTATTTAAAATTTGTGATAAAGGAACATTTCTTTATAATTCTAACAGCTTCCATTGATTATGTGCTATTTTGTTAGTAACATTTACTTACATGACTGTGGCAGTTCATGACAGATTAGTTAGAAACCCAACCAGCCAAACCCACTTGCTTGATATGGGAATAAGCAAAGCTTAGGAATTCTTTCAGTGGGCGAGGCAGGAATTCAATCATTCTAGGGGGCAAGGAAACTGGGCATCCGACACAGTTATGCTTCAGCACTTTTCAATTTGGGCTTGGTCTGCCTCAGCCTCTGGCCTGTAGCGTGTCGTTAATGAAAGTCACATTAGGCATCCCTGTCGTCCTTAGTCACCTCCCTCAACCTGTAGGAGGTTTCATAGCTGTTTTGGAGGCTAATGTTCGTAGCTGTATCCAACACTACTGTCCTCTATTCCTCAACTCTACTTCTGTCTGATCAGTACCTACTGGTTCTTTCAGTATCAACTCCCAACTCAGGAAACTTTATAAAATACAGAGAATCTTAGAAGTTATCATCCCTCATGATCTGTTTTTTGAATTTGCTCTTGATTATTGATTTCTCTCCAGATTCTGTGATAAAAATAAACTGCTGCCCTTTTCCTCATCCTCTCCCGACCCAACCCGTTCACTACTATCGTCTTTAATGATTCATGATGTTTATGCTGCTGTCTTCATTGCTGAAGTGCTTCTTGTGTGGTGTAGTAGATGTCATGGATTCCTACATTTAAGCAGGGAGGGTTAGATGGATCTCTTGGGTTTCCTCAAATTGTGACCTTAGCCTTTACTTGAGTGCCTAACATTGTCGTGGCCCTTCCTGGTCTCTTGGACCTTTGCCTTTCAGGGGGAGCTCCTCCTGTGAAGGCCTGCTCAAGTTGTCGACTTGTGAGGTTCTCTGGCTCTGATAAATGGCCTTCTAGTATTTAGGAATCACCATACTAGTGCTTCCACATGCAAGTTAATGCGCTGTCTGGCCACGCTGTGTTAAGTGATTTGGCCACACAAGATCAAAGATCAGAGTTTTTCACTCTGTCTCTGAACTCCCTTGATAAAATAGCTGCTGCTAACCTGTCAAGCATTAATTCCCAAAAACAGACTTTAGTCTTTTCACCCACACTATCACTGTGGGAGCTCAGCAAAATACCAAAGTGTGATATCCCTGTAACACGAGCAACAGTGTGATGCTTGGGTTACATTTAGGCGGTTTTTGTGTGAACAAACATGTTCAAAAGCATGCCGTGTATCCATATAACATATCTTATATATCTTCATCTTTTTTGTCTGGGTCATGTTTTTGTTGCCTGTTTGTGTCACCTCAGTTTCTTTTGGTACTTTGACAGATTAGCACATCAACAAGAGTCCTGTTTTTGGATCTCACTTTAGGGGCTCCATGTTTTTCCTCAGACTCTTCGCTTGACTTTGTTGTCTATATCATGTCACCTCTCTTACCCCGCGGCTCCATTTCCATACCCGAGCTGTCAAAAGAAATCAAACTCATTTATCTGCCAGAGTGAGGATATGCAAAAAGAGGTCTGAGTGAGCATTGTGGTCTGATCTGGATGATAAGGCAAGATGGAAAAAAAAACTCAGAGGGGTTTAGAGTCAAAAACCTTATTCCAGCATTTATTGTTACTTTCTTCACATGGTGGCCTATGAAATTGCTCAGGTTCACACATGAACATAAACTTTGTTCCCTTCTATGTATGTGCACTATGAGTAATTCAATACAGTGTGGCTGCACTGCTCTTTCACAGATTGACAGGCCATATAAAACAGGGTGTGGATCATGTGGAAATTGTGATTCTCCGTCTGCAGTATCCTGCGTGCCCCTCTCAGCCCCAGAGGATGCATACTGCAGTAGGAGGATTTGTGTTGTGCAGTGCAGTGAAATGCATCTTGCCACTGAAAACTTTGACCACCAAACATAAACCAAAACCCCAAATGATAGTTTCATTAGACCCTACGAACTTAAGGAAGACTTGCGGTGTGGATTCAGAGGCTATTACTGTTTTTCTGATTAAATTACAGAGATTGATGGCTCAGACAGGCATAAATCATGAAGTTTCTTGAGCTGACTCAGTGTTCCTGGGTGTACCCTCCCCGCTGTTTTCTGATTTATTGTTACTTTGGCCATTTGCTGAATGTTGGTGAACACTCTGGTGTGCACCAAATCATTTGGCCCCTGAGAAATGATGACAGGAGCAGAAAGTGATGTTCATTAGTTGACACATCATTCTTTTCCACACTGTGCATGACATGATGCTCACTTAACATGATCTACCAACCAACTAGCAGATACTGTACAAGACAATGTACAGAATTAGCGAATGATTAAAATATGTGTGTCCAAATAGTGTTTGGTCAACAATGTTCAGGTTATGTATGTATTTGACCATTGTTGCTTTGTGAGTTTCTAGAGGTCTAAATTTTACAGTGATGGTGGTCCTTTACAGATACATCTTGATAACGCTTGTCGTGGCTCTTGGCCCTACCAGCTACTCGGCCACTGAGATGCATATTGTGTAGAACCTGCAGTCCATACATTATCTCAGGCTGCTGTGGTGGTAATGTGTATCTCTTGACGTCTCGCCTCCCATTTATCCTCTCGTGCCCTGTGATTTGTGCTTGTGACTATTGTGATGTGCTCAGCATCCTGTCACTTGCTGTTCCAGAGGAGCACGTTCGTATGTGAGTGTGATAGGAGGCCATGTTCCTGCTACAGAGGACTATCACTAACACCATGAGCAGCAAATGTTCACTTTGCACTCCATCTCCACAGGTTTGGCATGGCACATGAGTGCTTGCACTTAATTAACTTAATTACTGAATGCACCTAAGTCCAAGTGCCACCGCTACTTCCTCACATTAGTGCCTTTACAGCTATTAACTGTGCAGTTGGATAGTGCCTATATAGCTAAAAGTGTTAAAAGGGACCAAGTAGTTTGGTGGTTTGAGTTTGTATTCTTCCCAAGACTGTGTTTTCATGCTGAAGTGTCTTTAAGCAAATTATTAAGTACCTACCAGCACTTCTAAATGGGCAGATCTTGTTCTCCTGTGCAGAAGAAGCAAGCTTCCCCCTCAGACATATAGAGCGCATTTGGAAAAAAAAAGAAAAAAAAAGGCCACATTATCTGAGAAGTGGCGGTGCACTGGTATCACAGTACAGTCCTTTCACAACAGTGAGAGTATAGCTGTCTGGCTTTCTCAGGAGGGCCAAGAGCCTCTGTTCCGACATGTCCCTGAGTTAGCGGTCTAGAGAGGAGTTGGAATGTGTTCATGACTCTACATGCGTACCCTGTTATGCTCCACTGGGGTGCAGAGGGGTGGGATCACTCTGTTTTTCACTACAGACCCTTACATCCTGTCTTTCATACGGTGAAGGAGAGCGATAGAGAGATAACAGGGCAGGAGATGGAGCTTAAGATATGAGGCATTGTGGGAATGTTCTCCACTTTAAAGGTGTTCATTGTCATGATGTGTAAAGAAGCCCACTATGCACTTTTCATTTGACAATGACATCCACTAAAAAAGGTGTAAACACTTAAACTTGTGTCTGTTCAAATACAGGAGTATGAAAATTCACACAGTGCCCATTTATTTTTAGGTTTACTGTATTTTGTGCTAAACACGGTATTCAAAAGTAAAAAGCTGGCCTTTTCATTTGGCCTTTTGGAGTTCAATGTGTCTGGAATGTTTTCTCTGCCTCGGTCACATGTGAGTTTTCACCCAAGGCTGTAAATCCAGGGGGGACACAAAAACTGTGTTTGCGTGTGTCCTCTAGAAATTGTTTTGCTTTGTAGTACAAACCTATGCAAATATGAAAGCCTGATCCACCTCTTAACCAAAAAAAAAATCTATCTTCTTTACTCAGCGGATAATTGTCTTTTCTTCTTTAGTGGAAATCAAAACAAAGCCCAAGGTTTAATAATGATCTGTGTTCATAACGGCTTCTCACAGCAGTACATCCTCAGCATTTCACCAAGTCATATTGCAGTAGGCAGCCTCATATGGGAAACTTGCACAAAACTGTGCTCATCTCAAAACTATACAGTTTTCATCTGAGCAGAGAGAGAAGACTTTATTGAATTTAAAGAAAATTGATAACATCATGTGGAGACAGTGTGCAGAGAAAATAGACTTTTATCAAGAAGTGTTGTTATTGGAGGACTGCGGTGTTCTCCGACTTGGTTGCAACTTGGTTTGTTTTCTCGTGCTCTTGTCTTAATTCTTCATTTCCAGCCTCCGCGGGGATCTGACGGAGACAACGACACAAAAAGAGATTTTAAGCCTGAGAGGAGGAAAGAGTAACCGTATGGAAGAGAATAGCATTTTCTCTCCATCTTTTGATCCTGACCCTTTGGGCTTATTATTCATATGAGTATGCATGTCGGCATGACTTTGTGTTTCTGTCTGTGTGTGTGGCCTCTTTTGAAAGTGGTATATGCTCAGCAGCCTGTGGTCTTGATGTTAAAATGGAGTATGACAAATTCCCCACAAATGAATACACAAGGATTATACACTTAAGAGCTGTTTTTGCCCATTTCCCTTTGTCATTCACATGAGTAAACAACTTTTTTCTCTGTACCTGCTCTTCTGATGCACAGTACAGTCCATGATGCCTGACAGATGTGCACTTTTGAAGGTGGTATCAGGTTTCTTTGAGGTGGAAAGGGGGTACGGGCCTAGAAATAGCAGCAGCAGCAGCAGTAGACAGCTGGGGTTCACGTCATCCTGAGAGGTGCTGCAGCAACCAGGGCCCATCTGGAGAGAACACAGAGCCAAGGACACTGCAGAAGGAGAGGGGGGAGAGAGTGGAAGATACCATGGAAGGCCCCACTCATTGGCTTTGTCATTGGATTCTTTCTTTCTTTCTTTCTTTCTTTCTTTCTTTCTTTCTTTCTTTCTTTCTTTCTTTCTTCCTTTTTTTCTTTCTTTCTTTCTTTTCTATTACATTCAACACTCAGACACAGAAGGAGTTAGACTTAAACCTCTGACAAACAAACAAGAGCCTGCCATGGAAGACTCTACGTCACCTCAAAGCCATGCTCATGTCCTCTCATCTTACTCCCCCCTCTCCTCTTCTTGTCTTCTCACTTTGGGCCGTTGGGACAGATGCGTCAATGACAGAAACACAGCAAACTTAAGTGCTGCCTTGTCCTGCCGCAAGCTGTATCTGTGGTTTCTATTGTATCGTTCTAAAGTCTATATCAAGATAAAATGTCAGATAATGATTATTGTAACTTTGTTTACTGTAACTATGTAATGGCATGGCTCTCTGATTTATGGTTAATAACCTACGAAACTCATGGAATTCCCATTAGCCTTAGCTGTACACTGTGTTTAATGCTAATTAACAAATATTAGCATGCTAACATGCTAAGCTAAAATGGTGAACATGGTAAACATTATACCCGCTTGGCATCAGCATTTTAGCATTTGCATCGTAAGTTTATTAGCATGCTGTTAGCATTTAACTCATGGAATTGCTGTGCCTAAATACAGCCTCACAAAGCCACTAGAGAGGCTGTAGATCTTTAAGGTGTGTTCAGACTGAAAGCAAAGCAAATTTTTGCCTCATTTTGTTCATGCTAACTTGCCTGCTGGATTGTTTGTGCAGTATGTGTAGGTTCAGCCTCTGACTAGACTTCTTTTCCTTTTCCCTCTTGTCTCAGAGCACTTAAAGGGCAGATTCATTAAGCTGCAGGATAAGCGTGAATTTGTTGGCCAAGTTGAAACATTTTATATTTGCGCAGCTAAGTCTTTGTGTCAGGTTGCACTTGCCTATGTGAAATTCTGTCTAATCATGTCTTTCCACCAATGTTGTATGTAATCATGTGCCTCTAAAACATACCTGGCATTCTGTCTGAGCACACAGTTCACACAGTCTTGTTTATACAATACATTCACTCATTTCAGATCATTTCCTTGCACATGCCGACTCGCCTCTGATTTGTTTTTCCTGTGAAATTGCAATAATACCAGTTAAAAACAGATTTTTTTTGGATGATATGTGGGTTAACCCTCTGGTAATATTTAACTCTTCGTTGTAGCTATTGTCAGTTTGCGGACTTTTATGGAAAATAGCAATATGAGTAAATTTAGGTAAGAGGTTTATAAAGTTGCTTAGATTAGATTAAATTTAATTGCCAAGTACATAACAAAATTCCTTTTTTTTTATCCAACCAGAAGTGCAATTACACAGGCATAAAGTGCAAATAATAAATGCGAATGTTGGTATACTAAAATAAAGATACATGTATATATAGGCTATATATGTGAGGCCTGAATATATGTATATAGGTTGTAAATTAACAATGTCAGTGCTGATGTATGGGATATAAAGTGGCGTTGTACTGGGTTGAGGTGTTAGAGTTTCTTACAGTTCAGCAGAGTCACAGCAGCAGGGAAAAGGTGTTCCTCAGTCTGCTGGTACGGGAGGGGAGGTTTCTGTATCACCTCCCAGATGTTAGTGGAGCAAACAGTCCATGTTTGGGGTGTGAGATGTTCTGGATGATGCCCTTCACCCTCCTCAAGCTTTGATTCCAGTGGATGTTCTCAAAGCAAAGCAGCTGGGTGTAGGTGATATGTTGATCAGTTTTCAAAAGGGCGACGGACAAGTTCCCATAAAACACTGTGACACAGTGTGTCAATAAGCTCTTCATGGAGCACCAGAATCTTGTTATATGTAAAGAAGAGTCTGGATGAGTTCATGGACCAAGAGAGGTCTTACAAGATGTGGACGCCCAGGGACTTAAAGCTGGAGACATGTTCCACCTCAGACCCATGGATGTGGACAGAGTCATGTGTGCACTCTGTGGTCCATCTTTAGTTTCATGGTCCTGTCAATGTTCCAGTCCAGGTGGTTCTCTTTGCACCAGCTCACCAGGCAACCCACCTCCTCCCTGTAGGCCGACTCATTGTTTTCTATGATCAGGCCCACAACCATGGTGTCATCTGCAAACTTGATAGAATTAGTGTCATGTAGAGTTTTTCAGTCATAGTTGAAGAGGGAGTAAAGGAGGGGGCCACAGCCCTGAGTTGAAGGTGTTGCTTTTAATGGAACAGAGGTCCAAAACAGCACTTAGGATTTAGTGTGCTGGACTCAGGGGCCTCAGGCAATCAAAGATATCCATCATCCCCACAGTTTATAGAGTGATGGAAGGAGAGAGAGGGGGGAGGGGGGGGGCAGTTGGACAGGGAATGAAAGGTGGAAAGACATACAGAGACAAAGAGAGAGAGGGACAAAGGGAGACAGTGATAGAGTGAGGAGAACAGACAAAGTGATGTAGCCAGAGAAGTGGGTGTATAAAAAGCATACATAAGAAGAGGACTAAAATGTCAGTGTGAAAGCATTTGTCTGGAGGTGTGATCCACTCAGACACAGCTCTCCTGCCCCAGTGGGTAAACAGCTGTAATCATAGTTCAGCAGCAGACATTAACAGCTTGTCTCAGGTTGAAGTACTGTGCATTACATCCTGGATTACTGTAATTCAAAATATATATTTGGTGTTCTTAGTGTGAGTGGAAGTGGAAGATTTTGTATAGTTTTCTCTTTTTTAAAACTAAACTAAAACCCAAATGTTGTAGTAAGTTACAATGAGGATAACACTGTGTATCACATACAGTAGCTTACATTTAGATGGTCCAATCTATAGCTGCAAATAACGATTATTTTGATTATTAATTTATCTCAATAATTCATTCAATTATTCATTAAGTCTTTAAAATGTCAACAACTGTAAGAGATTTCTTATAGTTTCCCAGAGCTCAAGGTAGTGTCTTCACATCAGTGGTCTTAAACGTACAACTGAACAGTTTAGGTCAATTTCAGACCAATAGAAAACCTAGCTAACCTAAAACCTGATATACATATATTATTTTTTCTGATAGGTGACAATGACTATCAGACATGGTCCAAAATATACCCAAAGATTATTTGACACAATTTAAAGTGTTTTTGACCCCAACAAACCCAAATAGAAAGAGCAACATGTTGTGCAACCAGTTATGAGCAGCAGTGGTTGAAAACAGGAGCAACACGTCATTTTTTCCTCAACAACTCCTCTGAGTTAAACAGCAAAGATCGTCATTTGTAACTGACCTTTAGAACTCACACATCCATCCACCCCAGCCACCTCCCTACGTTTGACTTTGTCTCAGGAAGTCAGGTCACTTCCTCCAAGGAAGTCACTTGACGACCTCATATTTTCCTGGGTGGACAGTCTCTTTTTTTCTTGCACTTCACAGTTCTCATTCTCCGATCATAATGGTGCACTATGTGATCAGACCTGATATTGAGAGCTCTTGGATCCACTGAGTTATTAGACATATTGACACACAGACCCAAGACCTGCAGCGATCGGACCTATGTATTTGAATTCGGCTGATGGTGGGGCCTGGGTACTACAATCTAAGAGGAACCATCAAGACTTTAGTTCTTATAAGCAAACCCAATGATATTCACTGGGTTAATTGATTATCAAAATCGTTCTTGACTAAATTTCTGTCTATCAGCTAGTTTATAAATTGAGTAAAATATCGGCACTGACTAATCCTCCCAGCAGCATCTGCCGTGCAGCATTAGGTCTTCATCTCCCTCTTAAGTTCCCCTGTGTAAATGTTTATGTCCCCTCTCCACTGAGGGGGTGGATGTTGCTTCTTCTTGTTAGTCCAATCATAGTGGGAGACCGAGGGAAGGTAGTGGGAAATGCAGCACTGAGTACTTTTGAGCATTTATGTTAACAAAATCAGCACACTTCAATAAAGCGAGTTTGTCTGCTAGTCTGATCACCCCCCCATGTCTTTCCATTTACTTCCCATAGGATGTCAAGATGCAAATTTGGGGCTCTACATCCGCTTCACAGCAGCAGCCCCCAGGCTCACGGTTCATCAGAGCATAAACATGTGTCAGGCCAAGGAAAATATTTGGAGAGAAGGATAACAGATACAGAAAGTTTTGAGGTTTACTCAGAACTCCAAGTGTGGAAGGGTCATATTATTGTTCGTCAAAGATTCTCAGAGGTCAAAGACTCCCTCAGCAAATATATTTCCTTCTGTCCTCCTTTCTCTTTTTTGTCTCTCGGTGTGCCCCCTCTGCGCCTCCAGTTCACATCCTATTCCCTTCTTTCAACACCTCAAAAGACTCTGAGCAGTATTTGGTATGAAAACAAGTTTCTTAAAGAAGTAAACACGGTCTACTATGAGCTGGAATATGTAAACAGTATATTGTGCCACTTAATACCTTGAAATTGAAAACAGTGCATGACTTGAGGATGGGTACATAGTGTATCCTTTTCATCTCTCGAGACTAGAGCATAGCCACTAAACAGATAGGGTCACTGCAGTTTGTGTGGGGACTCCAGTCAATAGAGATTTCACAGTCACACTGAGGTCAGTGCAGGAATCTTAACAGTACACACCATACTCTGAACCTAGCATAGCTCACCCAAAGTTACAGTACCGTAGTGCTTGTATGAGTGGCTGTCAGCTGTCTTGGGTATAATGTCACCCTCTGACCCAGTTGCCTTGGTTACCACGTCCTCTGTGTCCCTCAAGACTTCCATCTTAGGTCACGGAAGTGTTTTCTCAGAGCATTACTAGGAATCGTTGAGAGGAAAAGAGGGAGAGAGAAAAGAGAGAAGCAGATAGAGAGAGTGTGTGGTGCTGGCTTTGCCAGCCCTCTCTGCCCTGGTGATAGTGAGTATGGAGGCCCTCGGGGTAACTTCTAACTTGTTCACTCCTTCCCTTTTTTAAATGAAACCAGCCTGAAACCTGTCAGACTTCTGACGTGCCAAAATCCAGACATGCCCTGCCATTGCGTTGCCTTGGTTACGCTTGAACTTGGTCCTCGACTACTGGAGAAAGGATGAGGGTGGGTGAACAGGGGTGCCTGTTGGGATTGTAGGTGGAACTGCTGGTGACCCCCAGAGTCTATCGTACCGCCGTCTGCTGCGTTTTGCTGGGAGTGACAGTCAAAGCCTGCATGCTTGGCGGCAAGGTGGTGACTTGTGTGAGGGGATAGGGATTGGCAAAGAGGAGCGAAAGAGGAGCGAAAGAGGAGCGACTACAGAGGAGGCCATTTCACGCAACACAGCTTCCAGGAAGTCAGTCATCAGAGATGCCAAAGGAAAGCTGCATCTCTTTCATAGCCGGCCAAACGGAGCAACCAGGCGTGGAGGGCCCTCTAGAAGACAATATCCCCTAACTAATGCCATCTGGGATGACTTTCCTGGTCCCTGTGTTGAAGCCTCTCGCCATTCATTTCAACCTTCATTTCAAAAATGCATTGGCACTTGGTTATTCAGTTGTTTGTTGTCATGTTTTAGGGACCTCATTTTTGTTCATTTAATGGGTTTTTGAGTGAGACTCAGTTTTGTGCCACTGCACTGGAGTTTGTCTGTTATTCTGCATGTGCGTTGTGTGAAATGGGAATATGGAGATGACACAGAGAGGAAAAAGGGCATTTCTGGCAGCACTCCAGTCTCTTTGCAAAAAAAAAAAAAAAAAAGGGATGCACAGTTAGGCCAACAGGAAACCAGGACATTTTGATTTGGATCTGAGTTGTGGGAAATCACCATTCCTGCCTTGCAGTACCCATGTATCCAACAACAGCTGTGGGGTATAGTGCCTTTAAGAAAATCAGATAAGACAAGACTATGACTATTAGTCAAAATGCTTACTAATACACCCGGCGATTAATGTTACACCTTAAGATGAAATTAGATACTTTGTCAGGAAAAAACAATAAACAAATGAATAATAAAAGACAAACTGTTGCCATTGGGAGTTTGATTCAACCTCCAAGAAAGTCAATACAGCTAGCGGAAACCATAAAACTGTAGAATTTCACAGAGAGCCATAAAAAAGTGTATTCCTGTTAAACTTGTAATACAAGAGCAATCTGATGTCTCTGCAATAGACCACAGTTTACTTCCTGAACACTTTACCGGAGCTTGTTTTTGTTCTATTGTGTTATAGATTTCATGGTGAAAATATTTCCTGGAAAGCAAGGAATTGTTAAGTGTGACCATATTATTCCTTAGAGGGAACCTCATGGGGAGGTTTCATCATAGCTAGGGGGTCATACACCATTTACAGAGAAAGGACTCCTGTGAATGACGAAGCAGTGCTTTTCTTCTTTGCAGTTCAGGAATCATAAGATTTAACTGCATCTCAAAGGACTTGACACCGCCATCGCCACTGAAATCAGGTTAGATTTAATTTACTGTGTTGTAAAAGAGCAATAAAATTGCAGTTCACCCGTGAAGTTACTAGGGTTATTTAATGACAAATACACATTAGTTATCTGAATAAAAAAAAAAACATTAACCTGTGGATAAGCAAATCAACCTTTTGCACTGCCTGAATTGAATTGAGGTTGACGTGACCCATGGTTCAATACCTGCTAGTGCAGCGCATTATATAAAGAAACCACTTCGATATGAGGAATAGGACGCACTAGAGTTCTGTAATTCACAAAGGTCCGTCCCCTGACACCCTCAACCATGCAGTGTCACCGGGGAGAGGGAGCCAAGGAAATCACTTAACCAGTGAAAAATGGACTCAGGAGAGGTGCTATGCTCTGGTTCATCTCAGCGTATTAATGGAGCCACAACCTCCACTCACTTTTTCATAGCTGAAGGTGAAGCATTATTCTGCCTCAACATGCATGTTTAGTAATAAATGGTGCTGATAACATACTGGCTCGCTGAAGTAGTTACATTTTTCTTCTATGGTAAGCTAAATGAATATCTTGTATCAAGAAAATAATAAACATCCCTCTATTTGTGGCATGTATTATGATCATGTGAGTGAATGTGTGAACCGGCTGCAGAGTAGGGCGATGCAACTTCTTTCGTAAAGGTTTCAGAATACATTTACAGAGCCTGATTGTTTTTCATTACAAGAGTAATACAAATACAAATATACCCTAAGTCAAACCTAAGCCTAAAATAATTTAACCTTATTAATCTCAGCAGGCGCCTCTCTGCCAGAGTGTAGAACTCAAATCAGCCTTCACAGTCAGATGTACAAGAGTGTACAGACACCAAAGGTAAAATAAGAGTGAAAATAATGCTGGTAGACACAAGCCAACACACACACACACACAAACACACACACACACACACACACACACACACACACACACACACACACACACACACACACATATATATCTGTTGGCCTGCATGTAAAACATTCCCCCTCAGAGGAGGAAAAGCCTTGTGTAAGCAGATCCGATTGGCCCTTATATAAAATGAAGAAATATGGGCAGAGTGTAGCTCCCTGACGAGCCGCTGAAAGTCTGTGACATGAAGCTGAGTCTGGGGACCAATCATGCATTCCAGTCGAGGAATGCCAAGAGCCCCGGATCTCAGCCTCATGTTGAGACACGGCTCCACCCCTGCGATATAAAGGGCGAATATCTTGTCGCTCATGCAACATAGCAACCCAGCCTTAAAACGCTTTCGTCAACGACTCTGTTATCCCATATAACTCATATGCATGAAACATATTTAAAATGTATCTCTCCCTTGAGATAGGGGCTTAAACAAAACACTTCTGCATAGATGCATCAGTTCCAAATGCCTCCTTAATGGCTGAATAATCCTCATTTATAAGGCCAATGGAGGTTGTTACATGGCTTGGAGCAGCACTTAAACTCTATGAACTGGTGAATAGTTGCGTTTAAGTAGCGGCTGTGGCCATGCAGCTTAATGTACCATACTTGGGCCTGCTCCTTACCTTCTGGCTTTTACATTGGCTGTATAATAGTCCAAGACATCTATATAGGACTTGATAACATCCGTGAGGCATAGCTTCAAATACTGATGTGTTTTTCAGTACAATATATCCTGCCAACGCACAGTTCTCATATTTTGACCCAATGACTAAGTCTTTCATTAAAGGCCTGAGAGAAAATAAAAACTCAGTGTGTTTGAAAAAAATAGGAACATTTTTTTCACATGGTACAAAACCTGGTGATTCAAAATCAGTGCTTCCCCTATTTGTCTCTTTTTTTCCTACAGTTTTACAACACCAGTGGGCCTCGTTCATGCTCCTCTATGGACTCTGTGGTGAACTGTATAAATTCATTTATCCTGCTTTGGGGGAAACAGCTTCCTCCTGTTTTATATTAACATGAACCCTAAACCTGTCGTTATATATTGTATGTATTAGTCTGAACTTTGGCTTACGTTTTCCCCCTCCGGTTCTTTCGTGATGGAGAATACGAGACTGGCAAGCTTTCTAAGCACAGCTGTGGGTCTATATTGCTGCTATCGCTCTCCCTCAGTTTCCCCTGTGTGGGATGGCCTCTGACCTCAGTGAAAATCCTACAGGGGCTAAACGGGACTGTTAATGTTCACTAGTGATGTACAGCTGTGCTTCATTCAAGGTGGTTTGTCTTTGGTCTGTGCACCATTAGCACATGTAAATGAAACATTGCTAAACGGTTTTTAAATTGCATCATATTCATGTGTTTTTGCTCAGGGAGTGAATTCTGAATCAAAAGCATCAGAGCAGCATAAATAATCTATTAGGATCTCTTCATTGGTTAATTTAATTTTTCTTCAACGTTTTTATTCAATAGACTCAGACTAGTGATTATATTAAACACTCTGCTCACTCTGGACCGTAACTTATGATAATTTTCATCATCAATTATTATTGTCTATTGATTATTTTGTCTACAGAATGCTGGGCCATGACAAGTTTTGAGAATCCATGTTTTAGTCTTAAAATTGGAAATACAACAGTCCACACCTCCAACATTCTCAATTTCTAACGATTGGAAACAGAGATAAGGAGCAAATACTCATTTTTGAGTTGGAGTTGGAACTGTTTGGGAAATGTTTAGAGGGAAAAAAATGACAACTCAAAGGATTAATTCATTCATTCATTAGCCATACTGCTTATCATTTCTTCAAGGATTAACTAATTACCAAATTTTTTGTCAGGAGATTTTCTGTTCATCCATAGATATCGATCAAACCACAATTTTTTTTTCAGCAAATAGTGTATTTGTTTTACTCAGTTTTATTTTACCATAGTGAGTGCCAGAAATATCTCAATTGCTTTTAACTATTTTTAAAGGGTATTTCCTCGCTGTCCTGTGAAAATCACGTATCTTCAAAACATCATCTTTTCATGAGTTAAAGGCCAATTCAGAGCTTTCTGCATGCGTCCACACGCAGCCCAAAATGAATGACAGTGTGAACTGTATGCACTACAAGCACGCCAACTGTGCAGGTGCTAGTAAAGCAGTTTGGACAATTGTGTGTGTTGTCTGTACGTGCTGTATTGCACATCCTTGGTCCTATTCTCATTAAGTGTTTTTGCAGTTTTTTTTGTTGTTTTTTTCAGCCAAATCCAACAAAGGGAGCTGTTTTTTTTTCTTCTTGCCGGTGTGAGTTGGCCGTCCTGTTTTCTAGTGAGCATGTGTGGAACACATTTGTGTTACACAGACCCCCAATTGTAGTACAGATAGAAGCACTTGTGCATAGTCTGTATTGAGGCATGAACAGAGCTCAATAAATAAACAGACCTGTTCTCAGCCTTGTGACAATTCATATTTTGGGTAATCCAGTGGGTTTTTTATATGGTTTATTTATCTAATGATGTAGGAGACTCAACCCATACAAAACCCCTTAATCCAGCAGTTTTATTTGGAAAAATTCAAAATCACCAAATTTGGAGATGCATGGTTTTCTTTGGACAGCATATGTACGTCTCTGCGTGACTTACACCTTAGCAAACATTACATGAATTTGCCTGATGCAGTAATACCTGCTGAGACTTTATGTAGGTTAAAACAAGCTCTAAGTGGCACTGCTGAGCAGATTTTGCAAATACTACAGTATTTGCCCCAGGTCTTGTTAAAGTGCCACAGATTGGCATGTGTGCCTGGTGTGTCCTGTATTTTTTTCTGTGCTCCAGTGGCCATGACAGCCCAGGTAACCCATCTCACAGCAGAATAAGCCAGCCTGTCAGCAGATTCAGCCCTGTGTTTTCTGGACCCTGTTGATACCCAATACATAATGCCACACCAGGAAGCCCATTGCCAGCCCGTAATCCAAGCATCTTATCAAACCAATCAGCACTTTTCCAGCGAGAACACTTTTCAACCGTGACAGAAGGTGGTTTCACAACATCTGGTGCTCGGGGAGAGAAAAGGGGAGGGAGAAAGTGAGTTTGGGTGAAAAGAAAGTGTGAGAACAATCTTGATGGTGGTATGGAGATTTTAGATCAACACCACATCCTGCTTTCTCCTTCAATACAGGTCAGTGAGCGGGCAGTCAGTTGTCAATGCCTGCCCGCGGCAGAGTGGAGGCTGCTTGCAGTTACGCTTGTGATATTCTTGTCCGTAACATTTGTCACTGCACTCCCTCACAGTTTCTGTCTTCTTCTCTGTCTCTCACCTGTGCTAACCTCTTTCTTTTCCCTGTTCCCTCTTTCCATTTCCCTCCTCCACTTTGATCCTGACCTTTCTTCCCATCAGCCTAGTGCAGCGGTGAGAGGTTACCACAACAGTAAGGCAGCAGCCGTGACTTCAGGCCTTGGCTCCAGTTGGACCACTGGTAGCAGTGGTGGTCAAGGGGCCTGGAGTGGCCCCTCCTTCACCCATGCAAGTCTACAGCATTACCTGTCCCACCAACAACACCCGCATCACCACCATCAGTCCACACACACAAGCTACGCCTACTGCCCGGCCCACACAGCTGTGAGTACGACAGATTTCTTCTATTGTCTTGTTAAATGATGTTTCACTCTCTTCCGGCTTGTTTGTTGCTCTCATCTCTAAGAATTCTTCTCTGCTCTCACTCCCTTGCTTCTCATTTCTAATCACTCTCTCTCCGGTTATCCATTAATGGCTGTCACTATCAGGGAAGCTCTTATGCACCCAGCAAATTCTCTTCCTTCAACTCCCTCTCCTCTCACCCCTCCCTTCTGTATCTCTTCCCTTTAATCTTTCCCTCTTTCCCACACTCTTTCCTTTCAAGCCCTCATAGTGTGTATCACTTCCTCTCACTATTTCTTCCTCCCTCCCCCCGCTTTATCTCTTCCTTTCACCCTCTCTCGCTCCCTCTCTTCTCTGCAACTTAATTTGTTTTCTTTCATCCATCCTCTGCATCGACAGTGCAATGAGAGACTAATTGAGGTAGAGACACTTTTGGACAGCTTCCCTTGTCATTATCCTTGGAATTAATTGCTGCTCTGCAATCCGTTTGATTTGACTTTATTGGTGCGATCTGGTTTTCTAATGTAACGTTCGGGGTGTGACTGGAACTCAGGCACGAGCCAAATTGAGGAATTTCATTATCGTCATGTTGAGGTCACAGTCACGAAGCTGGAAACAAAGATTTGGCGGGTTTTTATATCTCGGTATTTCTTCCTTTAATAATTGTATTTACAAGGCTTCACACCAAATCATTCTGTCTTATTTTCCATTACCAAACTCAGATATTCTCTCATCTTACATACACACTACTTAAATTCCCTGCTGTCTATTTGCCAACATGTTGAGACTCCCCTGAAGCGCTTACATGCAACGGGTGAAGAAATTGGATTGGATTTAGATACGATAATCATCACTGTGCGCTGGCTCCTGGTTGCACACAGCATTCCTTTTATGTTATTCCTGTGATATCAAGGTACACATTCATTCAGACTTAGTTGCTTTTCAGTGGAGGGGGAAGGAAATTGTCTTTGAGTGCTCGAGCTGTTGTGTGTGCATCATTTTGTTACAGCATTCCAGTGATAATCACTGTTTTCACTTGTTTTACACAGTTGTCAGCGTCACTAAAGAACACCACCATTACCACTGTCATTGCTTATACCACCACCACCCAATACAAAGAGGAGCGGGGCCGTTGTACACAAACAGGAAGCAGAAACAGAGAGCATTCCACAAGACAGACATAAACGCTGTGGTTCTAGTTGTGGTGGGGCTCTGTCACATTTGTCTTTCTCACAAAGTTTTTGGAAACATCAAGGTCCTTTCCGTTCTGTCTCCGCCATCAACATCCACACACAGAGGACCCAGGAGTGACCCATGGATCTTTTTTTAAGCTGGGCTGGTTTTTTTTTTTTCCAGAGTTGGACTAACACGAAGCCGCCTCTGACAAAACATGGTCATTGGTTTTCTGAGCAGCAAAAAAAAATCTATAATCAGACTAAAAGATGCTCAGCTGTACTCTCTCCAGAGAAACAGTAGTTGTGTACAAGAGTATTGAACCTCGATATTCTTTTTGTAACCACTGACAATTATCCACACCACCCAGTACTGAAAACTGTCAAGTACTAAAATGAGTCAGTGATCATGACTTAAATGTTAATTTCGTAAATTCTAGACTGCATTTTATTTAAGTAATGTTCTTGTATGGCTGCTTGTGTTTAGACAACAACTCAAGTCTGCCACAACACTCACATCGCATACTCTTCTCATAGTTCAATGTACTGTACATCCAATGAACCATTTTGATATTCATGCCATCAGTCCCTACTGCCACACCGCTCACCTCAAAGCTCTTGCATCACTTGCTGCTGCGGTTCCCGCTCATCATATTCTTAGAGTGGATAGTATTATGAAATTTGAACAGGTTTATAAAGTAACTGAAATAAAAACCTATAATTGATGACTTCTCATCTGGTTAGCCTGCGATGTAACTACAGATGTGTGACACATTAAAGGAAAAAGCCGAAAAATTAATGGAGAAACAGGATGACAATGCCCCCATCCATAGGGAACGAGGGGTGAGTATGTAAATGATGTGAGTCATTTGCTGTGGCCTTCACTCGTCTGCGTATAGTCTGAATAAAAAAATGAGTCCACTTGCAATGGGCGGATCTGTCTTTGTATTGCATCACTGTTTGTAATACGTTTCCTAAGTCTGAGACATTCCAGGAAATACACATGTGGTGCATCACAAAGCCAGCAGACAAAAGCTTGATAGTGTTAAAAAAAAAAAAAAAAAAAAAAATCCCTGAATGAATTTGAAACAGACACACTCTGGAAACAATGCACAAATTCACAACAGACACACCTCTGTCTTGTTTTCTTCCTCTCTGTTGTCCTGTGTGTATTTTTGTTTTTGAGGGATGTTGGTAGGCCACACTTCTCACAGTACTTGCCTAACCCATCTTGGTTACAGATCACTATAGGGTTATCAAACACTTGCCCTCATGTTGACCCTCTATGCTCAAACTGCAGCAGATTCTGCTGGCTTTAACTGGCCTGTTTTCATGGGACAGTGGGGACGGTTGTTTTCTTTTCAGCAGTTTTCATTTCGCCCCTGCAGAAAGCAATTTCTCCCCCACTATCATGTCTTCGTCCTGGGCTGTTACAAGTCAACACTTTGGCCTCAAGGAGGATTCACGGTGCCTAGAGATGGCTAATCCCGAAGCTAAGAGTAAACAAAGGCTTGGTTTCGGCCTTTGAGTCTGCCTTGTGCATTTTTGCAGTTTTTCATTTGCAAATACAAACTGCATACGAAACAGAAATTCCCACACTTCACAAAGAATCTAAAGCAACTCCCACCTCTCTCTTTTTGCAGTCTCAAACACCCTCCCCTTCTACTCCTCCCCTTGTCATTTTATTGCTTCCATAAATGCTATTATAATTTCAGAAATATTAGATACAAAATGCCCGACAGAAAGGGAAGAAAAACAGAACTGATAGCTCAGCATGTGTCTGTCTTCTCGGCTGAGAGAGGTGAGTAAATAAAGGAAAAAAGAAAAGCAAGCGAGGATCCAGCAGAGATCAAGAAGCTTTGCCTCCAGTGGGTTTGTAATTACAATGGAAGCAGATACATTTCCACTCTTAATATGGTGGGATGAAGATCCCTCAGGGAGGAAGGTGGTATGACAAAACAGCAGAGGAGAAAGTCACGTAGAAGTCAGGAGATGTGACTAGAAAGAGAGTCACAGAGAGAGATTGTGTTGCTTCTTGTAAATATGCAATGCTAACTCCTACCAAATTTTACATACTACAGATTTGCCTTGCTAAATACATTTTTGTTTAAAGATAATTGCTGCCTGGATTTTGTTTACTGGCAACGTTTTTGTTAGCTCAACAGCTATTGGCTGGATCGTCATGAAATTTTTTACAAAAATTGTCAATCACCAGGAAAAAAAAATCATTGACTTTGCTCTACTGCCACCATGAGGTTGACTTGGCTTCTGGTGCTTGGAGTTCAGTGAAATGTCTTGAAAACTATTGGATGATTTGCCATAAAATTTGGTACAGATATCCCAATGACTTTGATGGCTGTAAAGACTGCTATAGCCTTGACTGTGACTAAGCCTCGTGTTATAGATTTTCTGGTCTCTGGAGAATTGATCACAAGCGCAGTGGCAAAGAAAACGAAACATTCTGTGTAGATACTTTCCAGTAATTGGTGTGACAGAGTCCATTTATGGCTGATAGCAATAATGGTGGACATACAGTCTCAGGTAAAGCAAACTCATTGTGAAATGAGTTTCCACTCAGCCAACAGAGTTTTGCTCTTGGGATATTTGATATGCAGCTTCCAGCTTTGAGAAATTTTCTCTCTACATATCTGGACCCCCGCTGAATGTATATAGCACTTTTTAATTTCCTCTCTTCTGTCATTTTTATTGCTATTCATTTTCACATTACAAATATTCTTTCTTTCCCAAAAGCATACTTTTAATGAGCTACTTCTTTGCAGTGTATATGGCAGAGCAGACAACCCCATAGCAAATATTCAGAATTTGACTAGTAGTCATTGTAGTTCTTGATTGCTTTTGTCTATTTTCTTTGTTTTTCTGGGAGTGCACATAGCGAATGGTCCATCTCAGTGTTAGTTATATAGTTTTGTTTTTGAGAAGGGTTTTAAATAGTGAAGAAGAAAAATGCTTCACCTCTTGGAAAACTAATTTGGGTTAGACAGATACTCCAGCTTCATCGATCTTGTCATCAGTATGAAGTTCTTAACTTGCAAACTTAAGGTTTGTAACAAATGATTTTTGTGTGAATATTTCACTTTCATTTCTTTTCAAGTTATGTAACAGAATACGAACACTGCTCCACATTCTCTCCCCAACAACTAGTTTGTTTCCACTGCCATCGGCAAAGGTGTGCTTCCTTTCCCTTGATCTACCTGCACTGTGCTTGCCGAACATCCTAACCCTCATTTTGACTGGGATTGCTATAGAGGTAATCAGACAGGTCTTTGTGTGAGTAACCATTTCCTCCAGGGGCTCAGAAAAACTGAATTGGGTGATGGTGGGAGTGATGGCTGTGTAGTGGTTTAACCTCAGCATTAAATCTTGGATTGACTGACAAGAGATAAAGTGAAAGAGGTAATTCTCTCTGCCGACCTCGACATCTAAAGATGAGATGTTCTTGAGCAAGCCACCTCCTTGTGACTCTGCCATGTGTTTGACTGCACAAGTCAGTGAGACATGAGCATATGTTCTTAGTCAACTTTCTTTGCTTCTATAAACACATTTTTTTTAACTGAACCCCAGAGCTGTTTCATTTATGATGGTATGCCTCCTCTGTCAACAGATTATCTCCAAAGTGCTTAATATCCAGATGTTTCCAACAATGCTTCAATCATCTTCGTCTCCTCAGTCCAGATATTACTCATGTGTGTGATAGTATTTCATTATTTTGCATATAAGTTGTGCTTGGGAATCACTGTCTTGCATTTGTCCTGCCTTAAAACCTGTAGTGGACTATTTATCTGTATACAGCTAGGAGGAATTGCATTACCAGTGTGGTGTACGTCAGCTAATTGCGTCCATGTAGTGTGCTTATGACCAATTTAATCGGCGCTCATGCAGATGTGTGTGTGTGTGTTTGTGTTGTTGGTCCTCTGGTCTTGTTGAGACAAGATATATGTGGAGAGTCTGGGGATGAATTCTGAACTCAAGGGCCACCCCGCATTGCGTCTATGTACTGCTGCAGAGTTCATCTCTCTTCATAACATACAGATAGAGACACACACCTACACACGTGCTGCAGAGCACCAAACTAGCTTTTCTCTCCTGTAGGATTACAAATACTCCTCTGCTTGGGAACTGGTGCAAGAACTGTTGGCCGGCTGACTCTTTCCATATGTTATCCTTTACTTCTTTATGGGGAACTTTTTGTCTTATCAGGCATAGATAACAAGCCACATTTTTCTCCTAATGAAAACATTTGAATGGGTTATCATCTGAGGACACGGACATCCCTGTGAAACCTTCAATTTAATCTGGAGGTGTCACCCAAGTAAACTCTGGTTGTTACCTCATTAAACTTGCCAAGCACACCCTGGCCAATCACTTACACAATACAACCCTGCTCGTAGGGATTCCCAGCACATCTTCAGATTCACAAGGCCTGAAGACAAAGGGAAGAGGCAGAGAAAATAAGTGATAATCAGAGAGAGAGAGGAATAGACAGAAATAACAAACAAGACAGAAAGTGAAAGACAAAAATTAGCTAAATATTATTTTCAAATGCTGATTGCAAAGTGCTGCTCCGCTGTGTCCTTTTATAGTACAAGCAACCAAAGCAAGGTTTAATAATGGGAGCATTTGTTTGTTTAGTAAAGTAAATTAACAACATGAATGAAAAATATCACATTTTTCCATTCATTACATATTCATCAGGTGTTGATGTGACATACCTCCATCCTACCAACTCACCTTTTGATCTGTTTCTCTTTGTGAGGCTCAGGCTCTGGCACAACCCTTGGTGTTGTGATTTGCTTAATTAGCCATAACTCACAAACACCCATTTACGCAGGCTGACAGATGACACAGTCAGTTAGCTGAATGAATGGCCTGCCTGCTGGCAGCGAGTGAGGGCTCGTCCGCTGGCTGATGGCCTGTACAAGGAAACTGAGTCGAAGCTAGTTATCTGTGAATCGCGCCGGAATGGAAAACGGTCAGACCATTCAGAGTGAAGACGGTATGATAGAAGGAAAGTAGGGAGTGACGGGGCAGCATGGATGTTGTGGACAAACCATAACCATGAGAAAAGTTCCAATTGATATTTTATTTCTGATGAATTCTTCAAAGAAATACTCCATCCAAGAGAAGATTAGTTTTTGAATTCCCGATTGCAGAAGCAGCAGATGCCTTTGTGTACTGTACATGTGTGGTGCGGCTGCGAGAGCCTCGTTGAAGCTTTGTGATGAAATACATTAGCTTACATTTTAGAGTCTGAGTCTCTTTCATCAGCCCTTGAATGAAGAGCATTGCTCATTCCCCAAATACTGCAATGATTCATCTTTGCCATGAGCTAGAATGGGCTTTGTCTCAGTAATTAATTTAGCTCTCGGGACAGCAGTTGGAATGAGTCGTGTCTTCAAGGCCTAATTAAAAGAAGATTGTCAAACATATTCTAGGTCACACAGCTCAGAATCTCCAACCATTTAGGAGGGATTTTTAGGCACCCGCCACCTCGTCCTTCATGGACCATTTTGCTGGCTGATAAAATGTGGGTTACAGAGTGAAAACAAATGGTTTTATTTGCTTTGTTGATTTCTTCAGGCATCACTTGAACATAGAGACACTTAATGTTTTGTTTATTATTGCTTGCTTGAGTCAATAACTCAATCCATTTATGGCCTGGTGCCTTGCATGTCTTTGTCTCTGTCTGAAGATGGTTTGTTTAAAATTGCTAAGAAATTTCCCAACCCTTTTTTGTGGAAAACAGCCACACATTGAACTTCCTGTATGAATACCTTAGGTTTAGGATCACTTTCTCTAAAACTCAGATATTGGCACCACATTCATCCTAACATATCAGCTGTAGTATTCATTTTATTGAACCAGTCAGGCCGACAGACTGACAGGCAGGAAGTGTCTATCTTATCTGTCCTCATAATGAGAATCAATGACTTTAGTTACAGGCACAGAATGGCTCTAACAGTACACACACTTACACACACACGTACACACAGTCTGAACAATTAAGCGCGAGCTGTCGGGCTTAGTGCCTGGGTCCATTGTAAGCGCTCTAAACCTGTTAGACTGTGACAGACCATTAAAAGGCTGCCAAGGCCTCCTTAATTTGCTTTAACAGTGCACACTGAAGCAGAGTGACTGAGTGCCGTGAGTGTGTCTCTGTGTACGAACCTTCATTTACTTCTTATGACACTCCTTTGCTAACCATCCCCACCGCCTCCACAGAAACACACACACACACACACACACACACACACACACACACACACACACACACACACACGCAAACAGTTTGAGTACAGTATCAACACGTAGTCCCTACAATACTTCAGCTTCCATTTCCATTTTAGAATTATCATATAATGGCCATTTTCTGTTTATGTAAGCAAATGCATCAAACCATTAAGACCACTGCCAACACTGTTTTCTGAGTCAGATTATTTTTTGGAAATTATTGGGAACATAATGTAAACAACAGTAATTATCTTGGCATTAGAAGGTATTGCTAAAATAAATTGAAGTTGGTATCCCAAGTGCTTGTTGGTTTATATATTGTTAATATAACCATGCCAATTCTGTAGTATTGTAAAATACAGAACCTTCACGTTTGTCATCATCATCGTAAAAGTTGTCTGTACTCTATTAAGAAATGTTGATCAGTTTTCGGGCTACAGCTGTCCTGGTTGACAGTGACAGTGAAATCTGGGAAAAACTGCCAGGGAAGTGGAAATTACATGTTTCACACCTTAATTGTATTTTCATGCACTGAAAACAACAGCATAAGCCCAGTAGATCACACTTGTCTAACTGGTGTTTTTCCAGCTTCTGTTGTATTTCAGTCGAATAAATTACTTTTTTTTCCACAGAACCTTAAACTGCCATTTTGACTGTAATGCAAATGCAATATTACATATTTTGGCTGAGGCAAGTCATAGAAGTGATGACCAAAAGGCCAAACAGCAAATATGAGACTCAGGTCCAGGTTGTAAAAACAAAGAATTTCCCTGTTGAATATTGTTGCAGCTGACTGGATTCCAACCAAACTAACATGGTCATGATGACAAAGCACTTTGTTTGTTTATAGGGAAACCTTGTGCGCAACACCAGTCAAGTTTTCCAGCTGTTATTTAAAGTTACATCATTCACAGTCTCAGTGTTTCTGAAATTAAAGCATAGAGAAAATAAAAATTTGGAGATTTTAAAAACAAAGAATCATGCGATCTTCTTATTGTACTAAATTTAATCTACATGTTTTCCTCATTCAGCAGCCAGACATACTTGTGACTTGATTTCCTCCTAATATTGTTGGATGGTACACAGTGGAAGAAGTTCCCACAAATGTGTTGCACTTGCAGGTTGCTGTGATTTCACCTTCTGTCCAGTTCATCCCAACCAGCTCCAATGGGTTAGAGTCTGGAGACTGTGCTGCTCTTCCATCATGTGAAGCCACCATCTGGTTCTGTTCTTCTGTTCTGGGTCATTATCTTTCTGTAGGACAATCCCCTGACCAACCAGTCTGTCTTCCTTTGTTACTTCCCCTTTTCTCGCCATTCTGATAGCAACATACAGTGCTACTTCCTGCAGCACAGTATTGTCCCAATAATACCTCAGAGGGTGTAGTAACACAGTTTGTTCCAACACTGCCTTTGTACAGACAGAGAGTTGGTCAACAAAATCAAAAGTTGTCGCACAGAACCTTCAAGGCTTCATTTACTTTCATTTCTGCTGGAAAGCTGCAAGTTAAACAACTTATTAAGCCATGTTTTCTCTTAAACATACATGATTTTTTTAGTTTTTGGTGACCTAAACCTTTTTATTCTTCAGATTGGGCAGTTTACTGCTTACATTTGGACCATTGAAGGTTTTTCACTGAACTGCTGAAATTTCAATAAAAACTGTAAAAACAGAGGTGTCTAAAACATTGGACCGGCAGTGTATTTGACACTTCTGAATGAATGCTTTTTGGGCGGATGTTTCACCTAGGAGGCATTTCCTGTCGTGACCAGAGCTTGGCGTTCTCCACCATTAGGAATTAAAGGCCCCGGCCACACAACCCTGAGTGCCAGACCACAGGAATATCCAGAATCTGACCGAGCTTCCAAGCCTCCACATGTTTCATTTCCTATTTCACAAGAGCGGGCGGTCCATGCAAATTCCTGGCTGTGGTATGCCACCAGTCTTCATTTAGCAGCGGTTCGTGGTTGATATTAGATGTTGGACACAATGGGAGATGTTAGAGTGTGGATTAGGAAGGGTGCTGGCAGATCTTACAGGGATTTAAATGGGTGTCTTCTCTTGTTCAGATCAGGTGGACTGTCATATTTACATGTCATTGCTGGCTTAGTGCTGTTTCTTGGCTGTGTTTAATGGCAAATTCGGAGCGTCTCATCTGTGAAATCGCTCTTCAGCAAATCAGTTTGCACCTGTTACTTTCTGTTCAGGTGATTAGTCAATGACAGGGTGGAGCAGGGGAACATAAATCACACATCCTGAGCTGTAGATGTGACCTTAATTCCTAATGTTTCACTCTGATCATGCCTTGGTTTTCTACACATACAGACACACACACACACACACACACACACACACACACACACACACACACACTGACATCCGTGCACAGATGGGTTTTCATATATGGATGCCTGGGGCTGTAGTATTGGCTTTAAAAACACCCATAACATCTGTAAAGCATTATGGCTGATTATACTGGTCCTTCAGTGCAATCATGCAATATGGGCATGAGCGATGGCTGAACATGAACCGTATGGGAAAGAAGGAGATGATGAGGCCTCTACGATTCTAATGAAGCCTTGAGGCCCATGGCTACATACACACAGGAACACACACCCTAACACATTAATTTCACAAAGTCATGCTTAGTAATTTATATACTAGTGAGGACCTTGCATCAATACCTTAACCCAAAACTCCACACAACTCCATGTGATGTACATTATATTTCTTGGTGCATTTTGTTCTTTGTTTGTATACATTTTTTATTTTTCACTCTTAAAAAGCAGATGTATCTCATTAGTCAATCACGCCGATCGACCCCTCTTGTTTAAGAGGCTGCGGTGTGAAACATTTCATTTGAACATCAGTTTTTGGTGTGAGTTCCACAGAATCAAAGAGAAAATGCCTCTCATTAGATTGACTGAGTTGCAGCGCACACAGAAATTCACTGTTAGAGAAAACATACAATTCTCTTAACTGATGTTAGCAACGTTAGTCCACTTAGCCTGCAGTGCACTCTGGAGACTCAGTGTAAGTGGTTCAGGCTATTAAATTTTCTTAGTATTAAAAAAAAATAAACAACTAACTTATACTTTGAACTTTCCTCCGGAATGCTGTCTGTATCAGTGTCTATCATATTAATCACTTGTGGTATTTTATCAGTGACAGAACACAACATTGAAAGTTCATCTCTGTTATTACAGTTGTTTGCCCTGTAGGCAGGGTTTTTCCTGACTCGACAGGAGGCGATGGTGGTACCACAGCTCTGACCTATTGAGCTTTATTTCTTTAATTATCTTTTTATAGGAGAGTAAATTTAAGCATGCAACTGGTTCCAAGAGGATGTACATTACCTAAGTGAGGCTATGAGTCAGATAATCCATAAATAACAGATGTCTATATAAATGTAGATGTCCATATAAATAATAAAAGGCTTCTGTTTACAACGTAGTAGAACAATGAATAATATAAAGAGTTCCATAGTGTACTATACTAGACAATAGGAAGACCTATACAATGCAATGCAATGCGATACAACGGTAATAAACCCTACCTTTTATGAAGCATGTCATAAGTCAGAGGTGTTAGTTCAGCACTGTAATCCCTTTAGAGGGTGCAGTGTGCTGCTGTTAGGTTTTATTGTATTGAAAGCTGTTTCTATTATTTTGCTCACCTGTCGGTTTGTCTGTGAATACAAGTGAATTGGTACCCAGGTTGTTCTGGATGTTTTTGTCATGCAAAACCGGTTCAGGCTATACTGGATTAGTATCTTGGCTAGTAGTTGTTTTTATGTGATCCTGAATCCTGTATGCTGGTTTTACTGATTGGTTCTTGCCTCTTACCTCTCAGCCTCCAGGGACCATCTTTGTTTGTTTCCCTGACTCTGCCATTTCACACCTGTCCACCAGGTGCCCTTGGTATGCTTCCCTCTTCAGCACACCTGTGGCTCATCCCTTCATCTGCTGGAGGCCTTCTCACCACTCTGACCAATTAGCATCCAGAGTCCATTTATGCTGCAGGCACACAAGTTCTTTGGTGCGGCTCCATCGACAACCTAGATGTAAAAAATCTCACAAGAGGCTTACAAGTATTAGCTTTTACTCTAGCGCCATCCTAAAACCAAAAAAATACCAGTCAGGTCGGAAAGGTTATGGAAAGATTAAGGAAAGATTATGGCTCGTGAGCGTTCACGTCATCGGTCTTCTTGTGCGACTGCTTCTCACTCAACATGGTTCAAGGCGAACAAAACAAAGTAGAAAGACACAAACATAAACTACATTTCTTCTTCTGTTATACTATATAGCAAGCAAATGCTTTGTTAACAAACATTGTTAGTGGTTACTGGTTAATGGTTTTACTGCAAAGCAAAACGGATATATTGTCGCTCTCTTTCTCAGTTGTAATTACGTTTTGGATGTTAATATCATCGCTATTTACAAGTGGGGTGACTGGTAATTACTGTAACTCTGATATGACGTGAACATGGCATTACTACAGGCCAGACATCACACATATTCCTCACTAATGGTAAGAATACCAGTTTCTACATCCAAAACAATTTAGTGTGTAATAAGCATTTCAACATCACAAATTTGCTAGTTTGCCTTTAAACCTTTAGTCATGTCTCTGAAACAATACCACTTTTTTGTCAACGGCTTTAAAAATACAGGCAGAAAATTGAATATAAAAAGGAAGCATGGCTGAATCTATGATTCTGTTGTGCTGTATCTGGTTTTGCCGCTGAGCTAAGCTGCCAGAGTGTTTTTGATTTATTTAACAGCAGTGTTGTTTTTGAAAGTTCCACTGTGTGTTGTTTTGGCAGCAAAAATGTTGTGCTTGAACAAGTCTTGTTTGAGGAAAGAGCTTGATTGTTCACGTCTCTGTTGGCTCTGTCAAGCCTTCTACAGAGACAGACATAAAGTAAAGGCACACGTTATTGCACACTTTGTTACAGCTATAAAATAGTCCAGTTTAATAGGACAAGGACCACAAAGTATCTGACCTTCAGCACTGACAAGTGTAACAATTTGTTAGCTGTTCTCAAAGTGTTATTTAATATTGCTGCATTCTCTCTATCGCTCTTTCTCTAACTGTATCACACTCTGTCTCTTCCCTCCCTCTGACAGTAAACAATTATTTGTTGTGTGAAAGGTAGACGCTGTGTATAACACCATCCCTCCATTGGTCTCCTCCCAGCAGTCAGCCTTGGTTTGTGTGAGAGGTGGAAGGTTTGTTGGAGCCGCTTTGCTCCAGTTATTTGTTGCACTTTGATGACTTCAGTACTACTAATTATAGAGGCGCCGCCAAGGAGGCAGACTCAGAGTATATCGCCCTGGACGTCTTACACTCACTGATATCTCAATGTTACCCAGTAGAGCTGCACCATAATTTAAATGTTCTTAATCATCTAGTATACACTTTCTAGTACCTCAGTGCCATCTGGCAGTATTACACCATACAAATCCCATGATAATGTTCCAAAGAATGAACTCAGTGTCAGAGAGATGCTACCAATTTTGAGCTGGACTATAATGTATGTAAAGCATGCCAAGTATGCTTAAAGAGAGTACACTACACTTAGTGAAATTGCAGAGTTAGCTTATGAAGGCACACTGGAGTGACTTGACAGCGTACTCTATTGCGCCCATTAATTGTGCAGACGTCAGGCTACGATGACCTAATTTCGTTGCTGGCAATCTGGAGAATCGGTTTCATCAATGGAGAAAAGCTTGAATGTTTTAGTGTTTAGTGTAATTTGACAGGTGTCTTGGGCTATCAGTCAGCTGAGGTAGTTACTACCTGCATGTTACTCATTGAATTCATCAGGCTTTCTTCCCTTTGTCCAATTTTGTCTTTTCTAGGGTCACCTACCCCCAGGATTATAAAGTGAAATCGATAATTTCAGAAACCAATGGATGATATCGCACTTAGTGACTACTACTTAAACCTGGAATAACACATTTTTTGACCTTGGGGGCAGCAGAAACAAGCTGTAAACACAACACTGACATATTATCGCCTTGGAAAAATTGTCAGGAAAGAGTTGCCTATTGAAACATCCAGCAGATATAGAGCAACATTTCACTCAATTCACTCTCCTTTTATTTCTGCTTTTGTTCCTCACCAACTCCTAAGGGAAATATCTGGATCTCTAGATACCTACGCTATGAGAGCAGTGAGAGTGAACCAAAACAATGAGCTGAAAGAAGCTCCACAGAATGAGAGGAACTGAAATGTCGGGTGAAAAGCCTCTGTCGGTTCATCGCAACGAGTATCCCCTTTCACATAAAAGTGGTCATGTGATCCATTGTGGATATAATCATATTGATTACTGTTGCTTTAAAGGTTAATTATCAAGAGCAAGAAGCTGTTGCAGTAGTTGCATGAGTAAACTGTAATGCAGCAGGGACAAATCCCAGTGGGTGACATGCCAGGTGGTTGCCTGTGTGGTCGGGGTCAGCAACCTTCACCTTTTTCACTGTTTAAATCAAGAACTGGTCAGAATGGCAACTACCGGTTTCTGTGCTACGGCTGTGTGTGTTTTCTGTTATGTTAAAAACAAATGCATGTGCAAAATGTCTTGTCTTTTAATTCAGTATTATTTGTCCTGAAGCTTGTCTCTTCAGCTCTCTCTCTATGTTTTCTTTGTCTCCTGGGCTTCATGCTTTGCATGCAGAGGATGAGACACCGGGGGAGGTTAAGAGAGGAGCTGGAATGGAGTTCTGCTCCATTTACCACCCTGAAATATTCCTCTTAGAACGACACACTCTGTTTTCTCTCTCTCCTTACTCTCTGCACTGTTTCTCAGTCTGCCTGTCCCCTCCCTTTCACTTCTCATCTCTGTGTGACATGTGGTCATTTCACTTCATTCCAGGATGGCTTAGCAGTGCTTTAAAACATTGCTGCTGTCCTCCCATCCCATCCTGCTCAATTGCAGGCAGCATTGAGCTTCATAGGCCTTTACGGATCTTTTCCTCGTAGCTATAACTCTTTTCCCAGTCTCCAATCTCTATCTCCTGTGGGCAGAACCTTCAGCACCTTTCTCTTATTACTTTACTATTTCACTCCTCTACCTGTGTGCCTCTGACATGCTTGCCCATCAACACGAGTAATCATACACACATACCAGATGTAATACCACATATACCACAACTATAACGGCATTATGTTGTTTATGTACTTTGTAGTTCGGATTATCTCGGACGTGTGCTTGTATGAACCTTTCAATCACAGATCTTCTTATTTTGTAATGCATAAGTGCACTCAAACAGAAAAAAGTAGCAAAAAACTGACAAGAATGAATGACTTTGCACTTGGATCTGTTCAGGGCACAGCAACAATGAATAAAACAAAATGCACATGATAGATGCAGAGTGCTGTGATGAAGCTTTGATGGGCCTCTTTCCATATCTGTGAGCTCTGAGTCATTTTTTTGTCTTTTTCTGTGGGGTCTGACTACTTCATATACTGAAGAATGTAGATTTTGAATATTTTGGCTTATCAGGTCTACATGGAAAATACGTATTGTTTAAACTCACACTCTTTCTGACTGTGCAGCACTTAATTCCTTATTATGCAGAGATTTTCTTGGCGTCATCTCATCCTCATTTATTCTGTCTCTGGCAGTGGGAGTCTAGCTGGTTCACAGAAGGACATGGCTGGCTTTCCGTTGCAGCTTATATGTTATATTAGGGTTAGCATGTGGTCACACTGGAAGTCTGATCTCTGAGCTCCACTGAGGTGTTTTCACCTTTGGTGTCAGTATAACTTTGACCCTCTTCTGAGCTCTGAGTTTCCTCAGAGATGTTTTGCTTTCTATTTTCAAAAAAAAGACACTCATGCACGCACATAGAGTTCACTCACTGGTGCTCATGCCAGCACACACATCTTTTCTCTGAATCATGTTAATCAGGAAATGAGTTGGTCGGTTGTTTATACATTTCACATTTGGAGTAGAGATCTAGTAAGTGTACGCAATTAACTCTTTTAGGTCTGCTGCCTGTCCCTTGTTGGGTGTAGTAAGGGGTGCTGTGAGTCATTTCTACTCATGCACGTCTGGTCTCATATTTCCTCCCCATTAGGCCTGCATTGCTCTCTTCTGTGTTGTGATAGAAGCTAATGACTCACTGGAGGTCTGCCTGGTGTTTATCAAATGTCTCAGTGCAGGGCTGGTGGTCCAGAGCCAATTTGGCCTTTTCACATTATTATGAAAGCATGAGATAAACAGCCAAAGCCAGGTGATGAGACCATCATAAAGAAATAAAAATAAAGAGAGGTACCCCACAATGATATCTTGACTATATCACTCTGCTCTTTGCTCTGTGTAAAATGATACTCTCATAGGGGGAATGTGTTGAATTACCTCAGGCTGTCATCCGTTAGTGCACTGATAGGAACGTATTAAGAAGCTGTATGTGTCAGAGATGTGTTGAACTCACACGCGAATCGTTAAGATGTCTCCTCAAAGTGTTTAGAGACAGGTGGAGGTGGTTGCTTTGAGATGTGCATTGTTCGTGTGTGTATACTTGCTGTATTTCCATAAGTCTGGTCAGCTTCTCAAATGACAGTGTTTCAGGAAGAAGGCTTGAATGGATGTCGGTTATTTGAGTGCGCAATTTGGCTACAAGTTACAAACACATTAACATACCTTTACTTTCAGCTGATTGGAGACTGACACTATCATTTAAATTCAAGACTGCTTTTTTTTGCACATTTGTCATTGTGTCTATATGAAAATCAACAATGCTTTAACTGGCTTATTGATTTCAGATGTTGTTAAACATATAATCGAATTAGTTATCACTATGTGGGAATAAGCTGCAGGAAACAGTATGAAGACAAATTGAAATTCATTCTGCACTCGAGAACAGAACCACATCAGAAGTTATCCAGCCTCTTTTCCTTTCTGTGGTTTTTGCTGCTTTTCTTTTCAGCTTTAGTAAAACTGCCAAAACCTGTGGTTTCCTTGTGGACCTCATAAACTGACATATTTGCAGTTATTGATTTATCTCTTTCTTTTTTACAGTTGAATTTGACATCAATCCGTCTCAATGCGCCTTCAGATTTAGCTAAATTAGGTTTTGCTTCAATGAAAAACATATTTTTATTTTAAATAGCAGTTTGAATGAATACCACAGCTTCATACAAACGCCGATCATCTGTACTGAGTACCAAGTGATCTTCTGTGGTATTAGAAACACTAGCAAGCAGCATCTGTTTATCAGGCTCTTCCTAATTAAAGTGATTATCAACATTCAGTCATGTTTTCTAAGATTATTGTAAACTATAATCACATGATCTCTGCTGTATTAACCCAAGCACAGTCTAAGATGTTTGATAGATGGTAGTGTCTGTGTTGCAACAGCATGTGCGCATCAACCACGTCATAGCTGGGCTGGTAAGACAGTTCGGCTTTCGCTTTATCATGAACTAAATGCCCCAGGGAAGCTGGTTAGTAGAGCTACATCAGTAGGTCTGCATTAAACATGTAAGATGATCTTTTGGTTCTCGGGTATCTCCCAGTAGAACCACTGCCAAAAGCAAAAGGGTTTTCTTTTCCAGGAATACCAGGCCCTGCTGTTCCCTAACTCCACTTCCCCTCCCTCCTCCATTCTTCCAGCCCTCCTCTCCCACCACCCCACCTCTGGCGCTGCGCCAGCCTCCCCTCGAATTCCACGCATCTGGTCATTTCTGGGAAACACCCACGACAGGACTGTCCAACAAACCACAGGAAACAAAGCCTTTTGGTTTCTGCAGCAGCTTGAAGAAGTACAGTAGTCTCCCTTGGGGAGGGGTCGGACAGGAGGGCGAGATGGTTGTGGACTTTCTAGGAATTCTTTTTGGACGGGAACATTGTGTAGCTCTTTACTGATCTTGTGTTGAGACGACAACTCAGTTCTCTTTCAGCTTTTTCTGTACTGTTTTTGCTTTTAAACCATTTTTTGTCTTCTCTCATTATTTCTCCCTTTTGAATAGAGATTCAAGACATAAGCAGAATAACTGGTGTTGTCAGAGCAGTCAATGAACAAAAGGGCAGCTCTTTCATTGTCTCTTCAGGACACTAATATCTCCATGGATGTTGATATAATTGAAATATCTTAATAAAAAGCTTGTTTTACCACTGAGCTAACTTGCCAAGTAAGAATTCTGCGGTCCTGGTTAAATAAAGGCTAAATAAAAGCTGCTCTAAGAGTGTCTCTCTTGAAAATGAACAGAGGCCATGTTGTGGTCATGCTGTAGTTTTCTATAACTAGACTTGCTTGCATTCTTAAGAAGGGAATTGCAGCTACTTAACACCTTCAGGGGCATGATACACCCTCAGCTGTCTTCCTCTTACTGTTTTTTTTTTGTCCTGTGAATGACTCACTCCTGCTCTCAATTTAGAAAGTGAATCAACGAGAGGAAGACCTCAGAACAGAGGAGCAGCAGATGGCTTTGGCTCCAACAAACCTGGCTGCAGAAATATTAGCAAAATATTTCTCAGTGTAGTTTTTTAAATATTCAAACAGCAGAGAGGCACCGTTTTAGCTTTATTGTGATAAACCAGCCTGTAAATCAGATCAGTTGTCGTTCACTTTTCAGAACGCTGAATGCAATTTGCAACAGTGCAGCACTTGCTGTGCTGTTATGTTTGGCAAGTGTATCATAGTGTACAAAGTAGTTTGAAACACTTGAAAAACTCAAGCACTCAGATGTGGTCCTTTTTAAAATGGGAGATTTAAGTGAAGATTTGTATAAAAAAAATTGCCTAATTTAAATGTTCTGCATCTCCTGTGCCCCAACCACACAGTATCGACATTATGTTAAATGAGGAGGCGTTGCGTCGCTATTAATAATCCAAGAACAGAGAGAAGCTCACTCACTCTTTCTCTTTCCGTGAAATATCTGGCTGCATATGACTTATCTATGACGTCAGTTCCACTGATTCAGACCAGAGCACCTCTATCACCACCAGTCCACAGTCTTCGAGGTCTGCTTCCATGGACTATGACACAGTGCAAGCATTTATTTACATACAGCGAGAATTACCGCTCTCCAGTCACTTAATGTGAAATTGCCTTTATAAACTAACCTTTGCCAACTCATGGGTAAAGGCTGAAAGTTCACGTCAGCCAGTTCTCAATGTAGTTGTCTGTAGGGCCACAGGTCAAGTTCTTTAGTTTCAAGAGTCAAGTCTCAAGTCCCGACTCTTAATTCTTAATGGCTGGACCAATGAATATTAATGGTTTAGCTGACCAGCGTCTGTGTAACGGTACTCTCCTGTGTTTCCATTCTGTGTCGACTAATTTGAATAAATATGATAGACATTTAGTGAGTTTGCAGTCATAAATAGTAGCACATATTCCATAATTATGCAGAATATTTTGGATTTATTTCACTAAAAATATGGGTTTGGGTTAGAACTCGAACTAACGATTATTTTTGATATAGATGAATAGATTAAGTAAATTATTATTACTCTCTATTATTTGAGGAATCATTTTGTCATTTTGTCAGAAAATGTCAGAAAATAGTGAAAAATGACTGATATAATTTCCCACAGCAAAAGGTAAAGTATTCGGATTGCATTTATTTATTTATTTTTAATTCACCAATAATCCAAAAACATTTGCATTTTGGATATATGAATTTTTGCTTGAAAAATTCCTGAAACGATTAACTGATTATCTAAATAGTTTTCTGTCAATTGACTAGGATAATCGATTAATCAATTAATCCTTGCAGCTCTATTTTGGATAAAATGAGAACCTAAAAAAAATCAATAATTAAAAACTCTGGGCGATAATGATTAACACAGCATTGTGCAAACACACTGCTTAAACATGCATTGCTTTTTTAATTACTTTGATGAACTCTTGTGCATAATTAGCAGCTCATTTGCCTTTTTTGTTTCTCCATATTTGTCCTCACTTTCTATTGGTAGAAGAATAATTTGCAGCAGGGACTTTTGGTTACGTGTGGACAAAGTCTGGGTGAAACTAACCACATCTACCGCTCTGTTTTACTCCTTTTAAAAGACTGAATTTTAGTTGAAAATCCAAATGTGATGAGCTTTATCTATGTAATACAGAGCTGGCTTTTTGTGGTTGCTCAGTGGACACACCGTGGTATGAAGACGTATGAATCTTTCCTGCCTCAATGTCCCATTCAGGTTCCATCTCCCCATGTGTCTTACCTTACTTTCTGTCTGTATCTCTTCTTCTATTACTATCACCATTGGCCTTTGTCCATCTCACTGTCTGCTCTCTGCCTTTCACCAGATGCTGAGGATTTGTGTGTCTAGTTTATCCCGAGGCTGTTAATCTGGTAACCCACGATAGATATCATCCTCATCTCTTCCCCGCAGATCAAAGTGGCCTGTCTGATAATTATATTTTCCTCTCCATGTTTGTAAAAGGCTGCCCCTTCCCTTCGTGCTTTGTTTTGGTCCTTGGGATTCTTCTGCTGGTATTGATTCGGTCTGTCCACATGCACTGGGCCTTTTTTAGACCCATAGCTCTCATTAAAAGTATGTGATATTTGCACTTCGTTGAGCGACTTGATTGTCGAAAAAAAAAAACCTTATGTTTGCAAATAATGTGTTTGGCAATATTTTCAAAAATGTCATTCATTAATTTCCTTGTGATTGATTAATCGGTTAACTGAATAGTCCCTGTCATATATACTTTGTCTCTGCGGTAAAGAATGTGTATTTCCTACAGCTCAACTCACTTAAATTGAGTGTCGTTGTTGAGATATGTAATTAGGTTATTATTGTTTCAGGAGGACACATCGGCCTCATGGGTTTTTATGTAACGCTCTGAAGTGTAACAGATGAAATACAAAACTAAACTAATCAAAGTCATGGGTCTATTTTCAGATGTGGAAATTGCCAAAATATAATTGTTTTCAGTCCAGTAATTTCATGGTGTAGTTTTTGGCTGCAGTTTCCTGCAGGACTCATGGCAGGTAATTTAAATGAAAACCAAGCTGATTTGCTAATTGAGTGAAAAATGAGGCTCCTGAACTTGTGGCCTCAGCCTCACTGAGATACCCGCGAGGTTTTTTAGGTCAGTTCTTATCCATGCATGTGGGTGCATGTGTCTGAGAGTGGGTTTGTGAGTGTGGGACCTTCTGAGAGTGGTGTTTTTTGCATCCCTGTGTTTGATCTTGTTTACAGAAGTATGAGTGTAGCTGTGGTTACTTGAGATCAAACAAACACTCACTGACGAGACATTGTTCTAATGTTTTTGGTCATGGTGATTCAGAGGAGATTAGTACCGCAATTGTCATCTTTTGATGTTACACGGGAAGTGATTTTCTCTTCGCTCTCAGTTTATACTTGGAGAATGTTGTTTACTACTTTTGCATTTATTACTATTGTAGTGTTATTATTGGTCGTTGCAAGTGAACACTGACTGCACATCCTCGATGCTGATCCTGAGGTGAAACATGATGACAGCGTTATGATCTAATTCCTCCTTTTACAGTAAGCTCCACATAAAAACATGTGACATAACTAATAACTGACAATAAACATACTCTCAGATTCTAAAAAGTTGCACATTGAAAGTGTTTATCCAACTTTACTGGTTTTGAGGTTAAATCAGTCTAGTTTGTTAAGAGAAAGTCTTTATTTGAGGACACAGTGTGTTCCAGGTGGTAGCTCCACGTGCAGCCAGTAGGGGGAATCGATTGCTCACGCTGCCGCCATCCCCTTCTCGTCTCTACTCCTCTTCTCCTCTTCCCTGCGTTCTCCCAGGTTGTGGAAACACTGCAGCCCGCTGGTCTGTGTCTGGATCCCTCTCGCGCACAGAGCTGCTCAAGACCCTCCTACCGGCTGGGCTAGGGGAAGGAGGAGGCAGTCTGCTCTGCTCGCAGCCTCGGACGAGCCCCCTTTACCGCCCTGTCTGTGTGGAGGAGAAGGAGAGAGAGAGAGAGAGAGAAGCTGAGAGACTCAGTGATAGAGAAAGCGCACGCGAGAGAGAGAGCAAGAGAGAGAGAGCAACTGTGTGACAGAGGGAAAGAGAATGAGGCAAGCTGCTTAGAGGAGTGAGAGAGCCGAGGAAGAAATAAGGAACACATTTTACAAGAGCAGGAAGAGGGAGGATCGCAGACGAGGGACTCCTTCTTTACTGGGCACCTGGGACACAGTCACTGTGTTTTTTTTTTTCACTCGTCTTCTAGCTGGAACCCAGTGGATTGACTAACCAACCAGTGGATTTTTTAATATACGTGTGTGCCACATCATTCAGAAACTAGGATAATTTCCCTGTGTGATCTGCTCTCTTGCTAGCTCGACCGCTACAGACTGAGATTGCTTTCTGTGCCTGTGCTCGGCTCTCGTGTTGTGATTGTGCTCCGTGCACAAAGTGCATCTGTCGGCAACCGGTGCTGAGGATATCTCCCCTCTGTCAAACAGGACAGCACGCAGCCACCGTCGGGTGAGACTACAGAGGAGAGAGAGAGAGAGAGAGAGTGTGTGTGTATGTAAGAGAGGGAAAAAGAGAGAGAGAGAGAGAGAGAGAGGGGCAGTGAGAGAGAGTCAGATTCACAGTGTGTTTGAGAGAGAGGCAGATTAAAGCACAGGCGAAAGACTGGAGTGAAACAGCTTAAATAGAGAAGTGAACCTATACGTCCTCTCCCGTTTTCCTTGCCATCCCTTTCCTCCTCCTCTCCTCCTCCTCTTCCTCTCCCATTTTCCAACATTTACAGGACTGCCAGAGCTACTGCCACCTGCACCTCTTCACGTCTTCTCTTTCCTCTTCTTCCTCTACCTCACCCTTATCACGCGTTACTATCCGATACCAGCTGCTGACAGACACGCTGCTCTTGGTTCTAGCACTTGTGGAAATATTTCCATTGATCCAGCAGTGAGAGACTGAGTGAGCATCCGCCCGATACTGAGGCTCCGGACTGGTGAGGCACCGTTCATCAGGAGCTTCTCCATCAGAGGTAGACCTTCCTCCCAGCCGCTGTCCCGCACGCAGACCCTGCCTTCTCCCTGGAGGACCGGCTAGCAACACAGTGGTGCGGACAGTAAAGACAGGAATCGCACAGCCCCTCTGCTGCCTCTATCCCATTGCTAGCTACTTGGCAGCTCCCACCCCCGTGTCACCATTCCCTGCCTCAGTGCTAAGGATTCCAGCTACATGGGCAAGCGATTGGAGCAGCAGCCAATGTACCCTCAGTACACCTACTACTACCCCCACTATCTCCAGACCAAGGTACGCCGCTCCTCTGCTCTTCTTGCATTCCTCAAGCCTACTCATCTACTCCTACACTACTGTCCTACTCTCCCTCCCTCCCTCCCCCTCTCCTCCACTCCCTCCTCCACCTCTTCTCTTCCACCGCACTCCCTTCATCCTCCTCTCATCCCTGAGTGGAGGTGGGAGTTGATGGATAGCTGGCCTTGGCTGTGATGGTTTCAGATGGCAGGTACCTCGTTGGAGTTTAGATGTCTATGTCAATGTGTATGTGTGTGTCCGCTTGTGTGTGTGTGTGTGTGTGTGTGTGAGAGTGAGTGAGTGAAGGAAGAATCAGGGATCAGGGATCAAGGCTGGAAGCTCAGGGATACTGTTAGTCCAGCCTACCAGACCGTAACTGGGAGCTGTCCAGTAACCTCCATCTATTCCTCACCTGCAAACTGATGAGCTCTTGATGTGACACCCTGCAATGGCATCAAGTGTCACATCTTAACAAGCACAGTCAAGTTAGTGGCTTTTGTTAATCAAAATAACTGACGGACAGCTCTTTTGTTCTGTCACACATTAAACAAATGACAGAATTAGGATCCAAATTTAATTTACTAATGAAGTATTTGCAAGCTGAATGTAGGCCATTGTTTAAATGCTTCAATGCCACTTTTCTAAAGAGGCAAAAAAAAAAAAAAAAACCCATTTAATTATGAAGTTGCTAATTCACTAAACAGCACAAGTGCCTTATTGTTGTGCCTTACAAAGAGGGGACAACGGGGTATGAACCCTTCTTTTCTGTTGTGATGGTCAGCATGGTTCTGACACAGAGCAGGCATGAGGAAGGTTGCCCGTGTTTGCTCTAGCTGTAGTATGCATCAGTGCCTCTGGGATGAAAGCTCAGGCCTGGGCCCTGATGGCTGCCAGGACACTGGCTGGGCTCACTACCCAGACATCATCAAGGGATTAAAATGGAAGCCTTTTGGGGATTACTCTATTTGTTTTTCTACCACAATTTAAAAATCCCTCATTACTTGCAGAGAGGAATAAATAGGACTGGGAATTGAATTTCAATCATTTTTGAGTACCCACCCAAATGAGCATCAAATAGTATAAAGTTGGCATTGAATGGTGGGACAGATGATTCAATAAAAAAAAATAAAGCTTGCTTACTTATCATTTTTAAACACATATCTGTTGATCATTATTAGGAAATGTTTCTAACTCTAGTTTATATTTTATTCAGGCAAAGTCTTTATTTAACTCTGAATCATTGAGAAAAAAACATGTTTATTTTCCCATACGAAAGGTATCGAAAAAAAGTTTTGTTTTGATATTGGTTTCAAAACTCAGCTGTTTTATTGGCGGCAGTGGGGAGCATTCTCAAACAGTGCCCAAGGAGTAAAAGTTAAAATGTGGCTAATTTCCCCTAATTATAACAGGGAAATAAAGCAGGGAACAATGTTTAATTAATGAATGTATTAACAGAATTGATAAAGCAAAATACCAGTGATGTTTTGATACTTTTCCATGTGGAGCTGTATTGTGAATCATTGCACTTCCAGCTGGGAGGACCTGCCTGCAGCCCCACCTGGCAGTCCACAAGCTCTCCCTGATTTATAGTTTAATACATTTGTGCTGCTGCCATATGGCTTCCCTCTCCCTCCCACCCCCCTCCTCTACTCCTTCCATCATCCCCCTCTCTCGCCCTCCCCCTTCTCATATCTCAGAGTTACTCATCTCGGGGGCCTCTCAATCAGGGTATGCCCCTCCATTCCCCGTCCTCCCTCCCCTGCACTTTTCTTTTCCCCTTTTCCTCCCTCCTCTCGCTTTCAGCCTCCCTGGCTCTGTTGCAACAGGGCCCCCTGCCTCCTTCGCCTATGCTGCAGTTCACTCCCAAGGTCAGCGCAGATCCGATCTTGCCACCGTCAGCGATTGATGTATCCTTGAGCAAGCTGCTAGGGTCCTGTGTCATGCAAACGAGACCCGCGATAGGGATGCGGGGAGGGGCAGGAAGTGCATACATTTCCGTTTATAAATCAGCAGCCAACATTCATATTCATTTTCATGGTTACTTGCCGTAGCCTGTGGCCTCGTAGGCTGATATGATACAGCAACAGACGGGGTCAGGAGGAGAAAGGGAGGCGTGGAGAGAGGCCAGAGTGTTGGGCAATGTGGCCGAGAGGGCCGTGGAGAGCTATCTCACTCTCATTAATGATCATTGATAGCTCGATTACAGAGAGGGGAGAAGGGCCTTGGCTGGCAGGTTCCCTTCACACATTCGACAAAATCACATGGCGGTCGTTTTGGCCTTTCGTTTTTTGCTCGCATACCAACGCTCAGATTCAAACATCAGTCTCAAATCACACAGGTATTTCTGTTCATCTTCATTGCTGCATTCTCAAAGTATAGCCTCACTCTCCCAAGAGATGTGGGCTGGGGGGGGGCATAAATATCTCGTAGCGATTGGGAGGGGGAGTGGGGCGTAACTCATACCAAAGTATTGCCATTCTCCTTCTCTCGCCTCCATTTTATGACATATTTGAGATTCTATGCATAGAAAATTTATAGAGCATCTGTGCCTGGTTACAACTGAGGACTTTATTGTAAAGAAAGGAGCTAAACATTGTCATAAGAATAAGAATAAGAATAATTTGAGGCGCCTTCTGAATACGGGGTCCCTTTACCCCCTCTGTATGTGCGTATTATATTCTAATTTAATGGAGGTATCTGACGCTGTCCAGCATGTGCTAGTCAGCCCAGATTAGAATGTGAAAGTCAGAGAATGAGATGAAACAATAACATTTGGCTTTCTATTGATTAGTGCAGTGGGGCGTAGCATGTGCTTCTCTTTAGCTGAATTATTGATTCCTGAAAGAGGATTTGTGTGTGTGTCTGTGCGTGCACGTTGGCGTGTCTGTGTGTATGGCTTTTATTTGAGCTTATGGCTGGGGGGAGCTGGCAGGATGCTGCTTTGATGAGAGGATCCTCTAAAGGCCCTATTTCTGTCTATGCCCCAGCTGATCAATCCATGGAGTCATTTGCTGAAATTCGGCCTTTAGTCAGTCTGTGTCTTTCCCTGTGAGTTTGATGTTTAGCGCTGTTCACAGCTTGCTGTGCATTCAACTTTAATGATAGGTAATAGATGTGCATCATAAATGAGAAAATTACAGTAAAACGCATAACTCCAACCCCAGCCTGGTTCCTCACCTCACTCATGAGAACAATTACAGCACACAGATCAATTATTGTTATTTTATGATCATGTTGAGAAAGGAATATGCATTTCGACTAAATGTGCGCACTAAGTGACTGTTAGTCGTGTGTTGCATCTTATTCTGTCCCACTGACGGGCATTTTCAGTTCTCGGTTTCATTATTACGTACACAACTCTCAAAGGAACTCTCAAATTACTGATAAGCTGCCTTGAATACCTGCAATGAATTCTGTCTTTCTTGTGATATTTAGTTGGTTTTAGTGTCGCTGCACTATGTGAACAGAAGGTACCCGACACTGCTTTTACCCTTGTGCTGTTACACCACTGATAGGCAGGGTCATTACATGCCCAATGTCAGCAATCTCACACACGGGCAAACGGCGCACAGACACACAAGGATGCACTACAAAAGTATATGCACAAGCACGCACACACGCACTTGCGCTGTGGCTGTGATCTGGGAGCGGGCAGGCGTCTGTGTTACATTCAGGCTAGTACATACAGAACCTGAGAAGCCGAGAAGGGCAGATTGAGGTAGATTTAGCAGCGGCTAATGTCCCTGGCCTTAAGTAAACACCAGTCAATAGAGCCCTTTGAGAGGATCTGTGCCTGTATCTGCTCCTGCCATAGGCACCATTTATACTCTGTCTAATTCTTTATAAATGGAGGGAAAGGTGGAGGGAAGGGGTGTATGCGTGTGAGAGAGAAAGAAAGAGGGATGGATGTTACTGGGAGGGAGGGAGGGGCCAGTTAAAAGCAAGGAAAAGGGTTTGGTTACATTACACGGGGTGATCCATTGTGCTACAGAAATAACAATAAAGCCATCTAAATCCTCCTTTAATGCTTCGATAGAGGAAGAGAAAGGGAAACATAGAGACAACAAGGGAGAGACAGATATACATAGACATGGAGAGCGAGCGAAATCAAAGGCAGAGCAAAAGGACTCGTTTGCAAAGTCTTTCATTATATCAGTTATCAGTTGCGTAAAAGTCAGCTAGCAGCTTAGTCCCCTCTGTTTCCGCTGATGTGGATCTGCTTTGAAGAGTTTATCAAGGGCTTTTAGGGCTGGAAAAACACACTTCTTATATTACATTTGCTAAAGCCCAGCCCTATTTCAAGTCCTGGACGATATGCTCTTATTAGCACTAAGACAGGGGTAGCATAACTCATTTCTCCACTCGTAATTCTTGATACGTGCCTCATGACTGACTGCTTGAAACAGAATACTGTCCCTGTCTTGCTGTAAATCGTAACCAATCATGCGCTCTCTCTTAGCTAGCTCAAATTGACAGGCTTTTTAGGAAGAGCTGTTACCTTGCTTTCTTTCTTTTATCATGTTTTGCCAATCCTTCACCTCATATGGTCATTAATCAACTAATAGGCTTTGTTTTTATCTGCGTATGCCTGCAGTTTTATCCAACCATACAATCCCTTCATATATAACTGTCTGTCAGTGAGGCAGACAACTCTATTTATTTGCCATAGCCTGTGTGTACACCTACAAACATGCACTCACACACAGACACACACGACGGTAGGGGGTACTCTTTAACCCCTCTCATCTATCAGCCGACAGCCCAGCCCTATCTGTACACCAATACTTTAAGGTTGTGTGTGCATTACTGTTTCCCGCAGCCTCTCATAAGCCACAGAGCAGAGTGCCGAGACCTGGCCCTCTGCATGCTGCCATCCACATCTCATTACAGCTGCTTTACCAGAGTGCTCTCTCAACAGTGATATCCATTTTGTTAGAAGAGCAAAGGAGAGATGTACAAAGGAGAGGGGAAATGAGATAGCAAGCTCTTTTTTTTTTTTTCCTATAGGCTGTATCTCTAAAGATGGGAAGAGGAACCTTGTCTGTACTAGGTCTCGAGTACGCAGGAGGTTATTAATGTAGCAGCAATGATGCATGTGTGCTTATATTGCACGGCACAGTTTACGACTACAGATGGTGCGTGAGCATGTGCGTGCAAATGTGTGCAAGAGAAGTCTATGAATAAGTTTGTACAATATGAAAGTTACAAGTTGCGGACAAATACTATGTGACTGTTTGCTTGGTAAACGGTCTGGTGCTTAGAGCGAAGGTCTCAAAACCAGGTCACATTTTGCTTCTCCACAATAAGCTCGTCTCGTATTGAAGTGTCCTTGAGCAAGACACTGAACTAAGTAGCTGCTCACTCACTGGAGGTCGCTGTGAAAAACAGCGTTCGAGATAAATGGCTAAAATATAAAATGATGTGCTCGGTGGTGGAGTTCTTGCCCCAGGGAATCTAGTCTCTGAACTCTCCTTCCCCGACCATCTGGAGATAACAGGCGGCTGTAGCCTGTGCTGCGGGAGGGAGGAACTCCTACCTGTGTGGTGAAATGGGGCATATGGGGTGGTAGGTGGCGGAGTGAGTAGGGCGAGTTTCCTTCAACTGGAAAACCTGGGTTAAGACACTGAATCCCCTCCAGCTTTTAAAGGTACTGCTGTGAAGAGAGGCACACACACACACACACACACATACACACACACACACACACACACACACACACACACACACACACACCCACAAAAAGCCTTACCTGGATCAGTCATCTAACAAATAAATTGTGGATGGGAACTTTTTAACCCCAGGTGGTCAGTACTATCTGTGCATATTATGCAGGACTTCAATTTACAAATATTTTGAAGTGTGTTAGAATTATTTGTCCCAGTATGTAGTGCTCTTCCTATTGAGGAACTGAAATGAAACACATTTTTTTTTACTTTTTCTATATTTTTGAAGTACTCCCACAGAGAGAAATAGGCATGAAGAGACAACATAAAGCGAGACAGGAAAGATGTCGCTTCAGATTTAGAGCCAGATGAAACGAGACACATGATGTGCCCTTCAAACCCACCAGCGCGGCAGGACTCTTCAAATACACCTGCTTTTTCCCTCTTTCTTGTTTTTACTAGCGTTTCTCTCTGTAACATAGTATCTGCCTGGAGCTGTCTGCTCTGGCCCACTGTTTCACTCTTCGGTCTCTCCTGGCGTGGCGTTTTCACACTCTATTTTCTGTCTCCCCTTTTGCCTCTGAGGATGGTGGAGTACAGTCTCAGAATTTCGTCCCTTTTCATCTTTGACTGTTTATGTATCCCCCTCACTTTTGCTCAGATCAATCTTCCTTGTTCCTATTTTTGCCAGGCCCTCCTTCATCTTTAGATTCTCTTTCATGTTGTCCCTCTTTGTAATTACTCTTTCCCATCCTGCATTGCTTTTGCGTGCCTCTTACTTTATTTCCGGGAGACCCTGCTGTCTGCTGGGCATGGTGGCCTGCCATCTGTGCAGGAGTGGCTGGAGAGATGACTCCTGTGTAGATCCTTTTAATACAGCCCATATTAACATACAGAGGAACATACGGGATTTAATAAAAGTCAAACACACCTTCAAACTTACAGAACAAATACATTCAAACATAATTGTTGTGTGAGTATGGAGAATATTAACAAAATATGTGCAGTGGGGTCCAACGCTCTGTGACCATGAATGGTAAAGTGGTCTCAGACTTTTGGACACTGTAATTGTTAGGTCCATATGTAAAATTTGCCTAACATCTGGGCAACATTATAGCCAGAATTTTCTAACTGGAGGGAATACATGAGAGTGAATATGTTTAGTCAGGGATTATCAACTTTGTTGAAAAATAGATAAAGGAATTACAAACTTCGCTGAAACTTCTGTTGGCTTCTGTTGCTGCTCAATAGAAACTGAATAATATGTCTGAATGAGACTGAATCCTTTCACTGTGCGGTTCAATACTTTTGTCTGGACTTTTCTCCCATCTTGAGAAAAGCGCTGTTCTACACAGGGCAAACACTACCTGTATTGTATGTAAATTAAGTGGGCCAGGACGGAAGACCAAGTCACGTGCTGGCAGAGTGTGAGGGAGGGGGAGGTAACTGCACCTCGTGAGACACAGACAAGACAGGCAGAGAAGGGCTTTTGTTTTTCTAGTGTAACTGAAGCTCTCGGTGTCTGCTGCCCTACCTTTGGCATGCCAGTCCACGTGAAGGATGCTCAGGTTGCTGGTATAGCAACAGCGTCAGTGGAAAGGTAGGGGGAGGTGCAGGAGGTGGCAGCTTGACTTGCGTTCACTGACTCAGACTCGGCCGGGGTAATTGCTCCTGCATTTTTAACGAGTGGCTGCTGCGTACACTTTGAGGAGCAGCGCACCAGAGGATCCCCACATGGCTCCTGCTGCAGCCTTTTCACCCCACTAACCGAGGGCATCTGAGGGAGGCTGAAGCCTGCTTTAAATGTTCATACCTAATCAGACTTAAATATCTCTATATCATTATGAGTGGTGTTGTGAATTTAATATGTCAACCATACGAAGCCCTTGTGCGTGTAAAGTGCTGTTAAGACAATTTTCCCATGCTGATCCTGAGGGCACTCTCCAGAGAATAGACATGCCGCACAGACAGTATTGTTATTCTCATCTGGTTCCAGCTTATTATTGGGTTGAAGTCCTAGTCTGTGGTCTGCCCCATAACCAGACACATGTTATGGCAAACTGAGAGTGCATAATAGCGATGAGTTCATAATCAAAACAGTCTACCATGTAGGCGATAGTGTGTTTTCCATCAAGCTGTTTTCTTGGAAAGTCCTGCAAAACAGAGTGTCAGTTTTCAATATGTAGTGCACTATATTATATAGTTAAAAAGTCTTATCTTTTTCTTTGGCACTAGAGAATCAAGTTCAGATTTAGAGACTAGGTAAACCGTCTGCATTTCTACTTTTTTACAATGGTCTTTCTTTTAAACTGATGACATCATAGTCTGATAAAGGAAATCCTTTGCCTTTACTCTCAGGAATTTTCATCTAATTTCCATTGTGGCCGCACAAGCCGATGATCTGGTGTCTTCACCTAGATATTCAGTGGAAACCGGAGGAAACACCAGCCACAGACATGCAAATGGTAGTGTAGCCTTACCACTGTGATTACTGTAGGGGGCCCTGGTTGCCCCTCTGCTAAACACATACATTGCTGCCTGCAACATTGCCTCTACACAGCTGCATTAGTAGTGGCAGGCTCAATGAAAATACCGTGTCACGCATAGCTTGAAAAATGGCTCCGTAAAAAGCCAATTTTGCCATGAATGAGGATAAGCAAATAAGCATGAGCGCTTGAATAGCTGCCAGTCCTGTCAGATTCCCCCCTCTCACCCAGCCACAATGAGCTCCTATACAAATAAGGATACGTGCACCAATTTAGCACAGCAGATGAACCTTGTGAAGCCTTGTCGAGCAAGTGGGGGATTACCAAGAGCAAACAGGCCTTTCTCCCGGCTTTATTTGAGTTAAATGACTCAAGCCACCCTCTTAGATTTTGCCTGAATGGTTTCTTTGGCAGAACCTTCCACTGCTCCAGCCGCTTCTGGGGCCACAACCTGTGTGCATTAGTCAGCGTATGGAAAAACACTGAGTGGGGCAGGTAGGCGGTATGAATTAGATTGCAAGGACACTGATGCGGGGAACAAGCCGAGCCAGCAGAGTCACAAACCAGGATAAATGGAAAGAAGAGGAGAGGAGAAAGCCCTCGGCGTGATAGAGTCCAATTGGAGGAGAGATTATTATTCTTCACCAGTAATTAGTAGCACATAAACAGCCAGTGGCAACAGAATTAAAAAGTGTCATTATGATATGTGGTCTCCATACAAGATGCCGGTTCTTTCCCTTTTCAATAGTTAATCATGCAGCCTCACAGACATCCCCTGTGCGCGCAGGGAGAGGGTAAGGATTCAGTTTGTAGCAGATGAATGCGCGAAAATGACAAACCTATTGGAGGGTTTGATGCAGAACACTAGTCTCCCCCTGTACAGTCTGCACCAAGGCAAATGCTGTCTCCTGTCTCTTCCCTTTTCCCCTAAATTATTAAGGTCACCCACATTTTAGAGAGGAACAGCAGGACAGAGTGTGTGTGAGAGAGGAAATGCATGCAGGAATCAATGCTTTTACATGCATTTAAGTGAGACAAATCTTACTTTGTGTCTGTATTAAAATATGCACAATATTGCTGGTACACGTTTTGAATAAATGCAAATGTTAGCATTTGAGTACTTTTACAGTTGATGAATACTGATGTTTTCATTTTCCTGTATTTTTTTTGTCCTTGGGCTCTTAATGAAAATGTTAGAAAACAGTGGCTTTGAAAAACAGTTAGTTACTAATTCCCTCTCTGCTTTCTCTCTCTCGTTAGCTGTCTTGAGTACCCAGTGGAAGACTTGTATCCATTATTTATCTCTAGCCCCAAAAAACAACAGCTGCATGCTTGTGTAACTGCCATATGTTATGCTTCTTCCAACATATTGGGAGGAATCATGCTGTATAGAGAATTTTATATCAGCCCATAGAGATCTGTATCAAGCACCATGCAGACATGCTGCACTTGAATTATTTCCTAAATGCTTGTTTTTTTTTTCTTGATATCAATGGAAAATACAGTTGGAAGTTCCCTCAACAGTGAAAACTTAGACTACATCAGGCAATTAACCACAGCAGCACCTTGCAGAGTATTTTTGGATGCTCCGGCACCACTGGAACCGTCAGAGGGAGGGGAGGGAGGGTCACATTAGGATTCAGCCGATAAAGCAATAAACCCTTGTAGGAGCTGCAGTCGGCGCCATTCAGAGCAGATTCTGTGTCCTCAGCACTTTGGGCCTGCAATTAATCACTAAGCTGACATTACCCCGCCTTCCTGTGAACGTTGGATAAACACTCTGGCAATGGCGAGCCAACGTTGCCTGCCACAGACCCGGTGTAATCGTTCAGACGGCTCTTGACGCTCGCTCTCTCTCTCAGAAATGTTTAGGAATTCTGTGCCCCAGTTATGTAGACTTCCTGTAGAGCGCAGGATGATCTGCTGATCTGTTTAGTTGTAGATAGCAGTCTAACAGCCAGCCGGAGCTACAGCAGGTGGCCCCTACTCCATCATTCCCCCGCTCAAGGGTTGTAGAGGACGCTTGACGCTCATGTGTGGTAGCATTAACTAGCATGTCGCATCTTTTTAACCCGTGTGTGTGTTTGTGTGTGGTTGGCATTGTACACTTGCGTGGCAGTTGCCACAGTGATTTGTGAAATGGGAAGCCTCTGAGCCTGTTCGGGCTTTATTAAGAGGATTATTGGCGGTGTGTGCTTTATTGTAACCATAGCGATAGTTGCCAAAAGTGTGTGCTTACCTATCCCATTGTTTGACAGCGGGTCGGTCAAGGTTACAATAAGGTAACCACCATAATGTGGAGCTGGGGTTGCAGTAGTTGTTTTGTATTCCATTCCAAGTTGGTAAAATAGTAAGATTTGTTATGATTTCTCATATCTTACAAAATCATTTATCTCTTCTCTGTTTATATTTGTGTGTAAGACATTTTTGTCATTCACATAAAGAGCAATACAATAATCTGTTAGTTCTGTAAATATGAGTCTTTTAGCTCTAAAATATTACTTACTTTTGACGAAACAATCCCATCTCAAGGTCCACTTACTGACTTTTTCCAGAGCTTCGAAGTGTATCGCATGGTTCTCATCAGCAGGAGTTTGCTCTGTTGTGTTGACGTGCAAGCTCAGTAGCATTTCATCCATAGCACTTCAGATTTTGCAAAAAGCTGCTGAACACCAACCCTACATAACCCCAAACCTAATCTTTATCTTTTTGTTACAGCCTAGTCTTACAAAGAATGTTTTATCATTTAAATTATCTTTTAATTTTTTAACTAATGGATATCATCAAAATTCATTGAGTAAGAGTTTCTTCTTCTTTACATATTCATAAAGCTCCTCATACACACCTGGGGCATGTGAGAGAAGGTTCACATACTTTTAAAGCCCCAACATACACACTGACCCACATTATCATGTGCATACATAACAGCCTGAGAGGAAACATGAGAGAGCAGGACGTTTATCGTTGAGGAAGGAGGCGGGGGGAGTTGTATGTGAGGAAGGGTGGGAGCCCTGTTGAGTTCACTGAGTTTACTGGAGGGGACTGACACACAGCCCCCCCTCCCCCCCTCCCCCGTGCAGTCTCTCTCTTTTTCCCTCTCCCTCAACCATAGTTGATCTGAATAATTTATCTCATATAATTTATCTCTACCTCTCTATCTCATTCACTCTTGCACACAAACACACTTGTGCGCACACACCCACACACACACACACACACACACACACACAGACATGCAATTATCTCCCTCTCCACACAAACACACACATACACACATGCCTCAGGGGGTCGGGTCCTGGGGCTGGTGTGGAGTGAGCAAGCTGGAATCTGCACAGAGGGAAACCTGATAGGCATTCCCTGTGCCAAACACATGAGGTCACCCTGACTGACTGGTCCTGCCTGCCAGCAAGCCAGCCTCCATCCCTCCACTGCCGTCAGATTAAAACCTTGTATCGCTGAGAAATCAACTGCAGGACTTAAGAGATTACCTTACTGAGGCTCATGCATCTCTGGAACTACAAGAAGCCTTTTATGTGCCCTTTAGGATAACAAAGCTTTTATAAATGGCCATGCAGCCTCTGAAAGAATAATGTGGTTTATTACAACTCAGGTCTCATTTCCCCACAGTTTTGGCCATTCTGATCAGTAATTGAACATGGGCAACATCCCTAAAAAGATACCAGATGTGGAAAGAAATGAGCAGTCAGACAGGTTGCAAACAAAGCTCAAGGTTAGCCAAACTTATTTGGAAGAGAAAACAAATGGTAAAATGATTTCCCAAACTTGTTAACATCAGAGTTTAGACACTGACTTTGATCTACTTTAGTTAAAAGTAAATAACTGTTGCCTGTTGACAACATGGCTGATCTTCTGACCTCTTGTGTTTCTTGTAGCGATGTCGCCATTTCTTCAGATCTCAGCAGTTACTTTAGTGAGCCCGGTGTTTACATCATAATGTCAGGAAGTTTTCGTGCGATAACAGCGCTGTTGCCAGAGAAGTATAAATGAGAAGAGTAAAATAAGAAATAAAGTTTAACAAGTCAAAAACAAATCAAGACAGAAGCTGATACTTCCTTTGAACTTCACCACCACAGTATGACATGCTTGTCCTTGATAGTCTGGAAATGGCGCAAAGTATTTGTAGTATAGTTAGCCTGTTGTCTGGTGTGAAAAACAATACACTCTACAACCTCTCAAGGTTGATGGCTGTGAGAGGTTGGAATCTTAAAATAGAAAATGTGTAACAACTATAAGCTCTAGAGACTTGTCTTTTATCCCAAGCAGCTCTTTGAAATACCCACCCAAACCCAAACAATACTGTCAACTCAAAGCATTGGTTTCAACACGACCCTAAACATGTATTCTTTAGATCCCAGCTCCTGTTCTGTTGTCACACAAGCGTGTGACATGGACACCTGCATTCAATTGGTCACACACACACACATCCTTGTCTCACTATGTTTGTGAGGACCGGTCATTGACATAATGCATTCCCTAGCTCCTTACTCTAAGCTTGACCATCACAACTGAATGTCTAACCCTTACCCTAACCTAAACCTCATTCTAACCTGAACCCTCAAACAGCCATTTAAACTTGTGGGGTCTAGCGTTTTGGTCCCCACAAAATCGTGAGATCCCACAAGCATAGTAAAACAAGGCCACACACACACACACACACACACACACACACACACATACACACACGCACGCTCACACGCTCATATTCTTTCTCTAGCACATATACACACAAACACATACACACATATACAAACTTCCCACCCCCACACGACACAACAGTCACCCCTGGCTCTCACGCATCTCATGTTCTCCCCATATTATGTTAAAATGGACACGCATAATTGCGCTGGCGTGGTTTGTTGTTTTTGTTGGCAGATATCAACAGCCCCCATGATGTCTCTGACAGAGGTGATCATTGTTGCAGGCACCACAAATCTACATCGCAGTGCTCACAAATATGCTGTTTCTGTGAGGTCCTATTGTCAAGATGAGTGTTTGGGTTTTAGAGAGGAAAGAATGTAATTGGAGTAATTATATAATTACAGTAGGTCATATGGTTTTGAGATATAGTTAAAAATGAATAACTTTGAGGCTAAGGTAAGTGCTAAGATAACATTTACTGTAAAGTATGCAGTTGTTAGTACAATGTTACTCTTTATAGCGCTCATTGTAATTTTCTATAGTGCAACTATTTCCCCATGACACAGGCCTGATGGTAAAATGGGGTGAAATGAAGCGAGTAGAGAGAAGTCTGGGCATACAAGACAGCTACACCTGTACTAACGCCAGAATACAAGCACTGTCATTCTAGAGACCTAAACTAAATCACTATAATGACATTGCTGCTGCCAGTATCACTGTGGTGAAACATTTACAGTACCAGCAGTGTTTAACATTCACTTTTCTTTTTCCTTCCAGTCACAAAGCAGAACCAGTCGATAGCAGACCTGCTTGCATGTGTCGGCCTTTATTTTCCTGCTTGTAAGCATGAAATTTCTGTAGGCTGTAATGCTGTTTCAGATGTTTTGAGCGCTCAACTACCCTGAATAACCTTCCTTCAGAAACTGACTTCCACAAGTCATTTGAGGTTGGGTGAAGTTTTAAATAAAGCTGTGGCTTGTGGCGGCTAGCTGACTCTATATGCTTTGTATATGCTAGCTGGGCACGGCCTGTGCCTAACAAGCTCTTCTGCGATCATGTTTCCAAACAGTATGCTCTCTGGAGGCTTACCATCAGTCCCAGTGCCAACATGTAGCTGTTAAAGCAGGCTAAAAAAGAAGGTGAACCACAGAATGTAAGTGAAAACAGCAGATGTTAGCATGTGTAAAGACCTTTACTTGATAAAATGTATATTCAGCCTGTTTTAATAGCATAGATGAGCCTTACCTCAAATATGTTGTATTTTTCAGACTCGTCTTAAGCTTGTAATTGAAATGCAGTCCTACAGCTTTGGTTTCAATGTTGACAGTCATTTAATAGGACTATGTAGAGTACATTTTTTTGTGTTTATTCTCTATTCAAACTGCGGTTATTTAAGCTCGGAAAGGCGCTCTTAGAAGATTTTGTTGCAACCCTATATTTTAATGTAATCTTTCTCTTCACACACAATTTATCAAACAAGATGCTCCGTATGATTGCGCATGGCTCGCTTTTTATTTTCTCTTTCTCTGTGCCTTTTTCTCTCTTTCTGTTTAGCGGCTCAGGTTTGTGTTGTGGGTTAGAGAGGGTGAGTTAATGGAGAGCGTCAAACCAGCTTGTAGCGCTGCCTTGGCTCTGACCCGTGCAGATTGTGGAGTGACCTCTGCGTTGCTGCCCCTGAGCCTGCAGTTGGAATCCAATCTCCTTGCTGGGATATGGTGCATGTTTTAGCAGTCTAGTTTGATAACTTTGCCCCCCTGCCTCCTTTAAAGTGTCTATCATTCCTCTAATAAAACCTGGTTTGTTTTCACCCGTGATGACCCAGGTTAGAAGGGGTTTTTGGCTCACCAGCAGCAGTGGCACATTTGTTTAATCACATTAGACCCTTCCTGCTCCCTGCTCTTAAGCTGGGTGGAGACAGGAAAATTAGAAACATGCTTTGTTCTTTGTTATTCTTTTTTCTTTAGAAAATAAAGATTTAAGAAAATTGAAATATATGAAGGTACCTGCTGATAACATCAAATGGAAATCACACACACTGGCAGTTTGTATATTAGTTAGTCTTTTTACGGCTTGATGAGGAGACTGAAGGGGCGAACATAAAGCCATAGCTAATCAATAGGAATATGTGCTACACTGAATCACTGAATTACAATTAAATCAATACGACCTCATTATACTTGAATTATCATTTTAGATTCAGCACCTTTGACGAGGGATGATTTTATCATCTAAAAACGCCCGCCCTCATCTTGTGGTTTCAGATTACACTTACTCTTCTTCCAATTACAAGCCAGGGAGGGAGAAATCGATGGCTACAGACAAGTGACATTGTTAAACCATTTTGAGGGAAACTGAGATCACATAGGGTGTGATAGCCCACTTGTTTAGTGCCTCATCCAAAGAAATGCTTCTCCACACCTGTTAGTGTCCTCTCCGTTTGGGCCTTTGCTGTCCCAATTTGTGGGAATTGTCTGGAACACACCAGCTATGACACAGCTACCCTACCTCATGCTGAGATGCACGAGTGCCGGTTTAAATGTGGTGCAGGGTGAGACTGCACCCCTGTAATTCGATAAAAGTGAATGCAGGCAAGCATAGGAAGCAGGAGGGATGGGAGGCTTGAGAGTGGATTGTCAGCAGCCTTTCAAGGTGAAAAGCATCAGTCGAAGGTCTCTGTTTTACTTTCTGTCTTTTTCACTATCACATATACACATACTACCTTCTCTCTCCCACTGTTCAGCAGGTATCTTCAGAGAAAATGGGGGAATTGTTAGGAAAAATGAAAATATCCAAAAGGAACAGAGGCGGTCATAGAGAGTGGGTATGGTGATGTGAAGAGAGTTTACAGAGGTTCAAGTATTACTTTAATAACTGGAAGTTTGAAGAGCAGGATGCAAGGTTTTGGTGTTTTTAGCACAAATGCAATGATAAATGAAGCAACTTAGAGAAATTGTGTTTGGATCTCGGGGAAGAGACGTTCAAGATTTCAATCAGACATCAGCGACCTGCTGTGCATCTTCAGTCTGTTTCTACTGAGAGCAGATAGTTAATTCTGTAGCTTTCTCCACAATGGCTGGCAACTTGAGGATTCAAAATAATTAGAGTCAAATAGAGAAGTGATTAGAAAAACTGGTGGATAAGTGGGAAATGTTTTGATGAGAAAAAAAAGCAAATGTAGTTCAGACAAAAGTATAGATAGATATAGACATCTGTATGTGTATGTGGTTATAAGTTTATTCATCCCTGGGGAATTGACACGTGTAGACATTACAATCTGTCTGTGAATGTTCTCATTCGTCCAGGTCATAGTTATCTCTCTCTCAAATTAAATCGAAGGCAACTGGACTTGTATTTGTCTGTGGAAGACGTTTCGCCTCTTATCCAAGCGGCTTCATCAGTTCATCATGTATTGGTCTCTCTAGTCCGCACTAGTCTGACGACTGGTGGTCAGACTAGTGCGGATAGGATAAGAGGCGAAACGTCTTCCACAGACAAATACAAGTCCAGTTGCCTTCGATTTAATTTGAGAGAGAGACATTACAATATATTACATTTTACAAAAATAGGGGTGGCTGACATAGGCAAAATATATTTTCACAGTAATTGAATTAATAATAATAATGATATTGATATATGTCCAGTAACTGTACCACATCCTAATGGGAATGTCTGTTTTTGGCTATTCCATTCAATCAAATACTTTCATATTCCAATACTTTATCACACTGATGCATAAATCCTACACATTCAATATCACCAAACAGTATTTTTTTTTATTTCTTAACTTGACAGCGGCAGGGGAGATAGACAGGAAATGCAGGGAGAGACAATGGGGGAGTGACATGCAGTAAATGGTCCAGTACCAGCTACCTTGATAAAGCAGTTTGTCAGCTTATGGTTTACAAATATTTTGTATTCCATTGTTTGTGGGGTCAACTTGCCAAACCACATAGTCGAAATTGACCTTAATGAGATTAAATAATGGCTAAATAATGTCTTGTCAGCAGCATCAGTCCTTTGCCTGTCGGTAGAAGGCAGGGCACCTGTTACAATTTTCTTTATCCTTTTATGTGGGATCTGATGCAAACTGCTCTATCTTGTACTAATAAATAAATGTATAAAACATTTGCATAATACATACAATGCAAAACGTATTCCCTGAGGCCTCAGCCAGTGATTACCAACTGCTGAACAGACGTCAGTGCATTATGCAGTGGTATCATCGTCACTGTGAACACACTCTTAAGGTGTCCTTTTTACCTCGACACCCAGTGACACTCCTTCCTGCTCTATGAAGGAGCAGAAGGAGAGCGGGTCTGGTTTGAAGGGAGAATATATCCTGCCGCACTTCACTCTCAAAGCGTGTAAAAGGTAGCCTGATTCGAGTGCTCACACTGTTTGCTGTGAGCTCGTGTGCTTCAAGGTGCTTCTTGGATTTCAGGAGGGGCCTTTTAACTTGAAACCAAAGAGAGGCAAGTCAATTTTTTTCTCAGTTTGCCTGGGAAAAAAAAAAAAAAAAAAAACACTAGCGGCTTTTGTTTTCGGTCCCAGCAGTGCTGAGAGTATTAAGCCTGCCCACCAATTAGAGCAGATTCCTACAGCCCATGAATTATTAAGAGCAGCCCATCGACTAGGAGCAGTGACGGAGGGCAGGAGAGAGGGCCAAGCCACCTGAGCACCACAGCTGCATTTGTTACAGCGTAAGCCGTCTGTGTACTGCACCAAGGCTGATATAAATGAGGTACAAATAACCGCCACGATACTGAGCTCCGGTGTTTTTGAAGTGATTTTAATTATTTTCAATCTACAAATTGGATAAATGCTGTGTTTTTGTTTATTTCCACATCATGTATGTGTGAGGGGGGGAAAAAAAAGGAAGAAGAGGAGAGACAGATAGGATAATGTACGGTATTAGATTGCAACTTGCAACACCGGCTACCCTCAAGGTCAAACAATTCATTCGTGCTGTAGAATTTATTGCCTGGTAGTAGCTAAGGCAATGAGGTGCTGTGAACCTTGAGCTCATGTCTATATAGAAGGTCTTCACAGCCATATACTGAGGGGGGAGGTGGGGGGGGTCCTGTTTGTTAACTCTATATTCAGCGCTGCAGCCAGCTCCGGTGCCTGAAACATGACCCCCACGATAGCGCCGGCCAAGGCATACTAATGTGTCTGCTTTTTTTGGGGAACACCGGGACCATCACCTCATCATAAACACTGTAAGTCTTTGAGATGGTGCCAATGGGCCATAACTCGTGAGGAATGACAGGAACGCTGCAAAATTAGGTGCCCGTCAAATGTGACTCCTGGCGATTGTCAGTACTTAAGATGTATTAGACGGAGAAGGGGAACTGCTTTGTGTGGGAGCTGCTGCCTTACTGGATAACAGAGCTATCATTATGCATGAATAATTGGATGCATTCCTTTTATTTTTTTTCTCTCTCTTTTCACCAGTGGGCTGTTTAATGTAGCAGAGTTGTCAAATAAGTCTGTCGCAGGGAGAAAGAGTGAGCCAAGACTGATTACTTTATGTGAATGACTTTTTTTTCCTCTCGTAGAATTGAAATAATTTAGAGCAGTTAAGAGAGGAGTGGGACTGTGGATAGAAAGATATATGTGGATATTGTGGCACGGCGGGGCTTTTAAGTGTGTTGTGATTTAGTTATTTATTGTTTTGCTGCAGGAAACGAGGCGAGAAGAGAATGCTGGTCTCTCAGATGTCTTTAAATAGAGATCCTGACTGCCTACTTGCTTGCTTGCTTGTACTCAGAAACGGCTAGTTCAATCTCCGTTTGGTAATATACATTAGCCATGGTCCTGTTTGTCACCGGAATAGCTTAAGTGCCCTTTAGCCGGCATTAGATTCAGTGTTTTCTTCTCTGTTGCTCCCTTGTTTCAGCAGCACTCTGCTCGTTTATCAGTGCAACTCCCTGTCTGAAAAACACATATACAGTGACATCTAATACTGAGCTCAAGCTTGAATACAGAAATTGCACAGAAATGATGTCCTTCACTGTGTCGTCCCTCTCTCTCTCTCTCTCTCTCTCTCTCTCTCCCTCTCCCTCTTCCTCTCTCGTCTGGTCTCTTTTGTCCCTAGAACATTCTGTTTCTCCCTTGGGGTTTGACAAACCAGCAATTTCCACAGTCATAGTGAATATGCAACAAGCATTGTGCATGTAAGGTGCTTTTTTGGACTCTGTTGTAAGCCTTCTTATGGCAGCAGGACAACAGTAAGACAACGGTCATCCGGTTATCCACTCAGAACAGAACCAGATTATATAAATGATTAAAAATATAAATATAAAAGGGCTAAATTTACACTAATAACTAATACTGTGTTTTTATAAATTGAAAAAATGTATACAAGGGAGAGAGAATGTATTTTTTTAAGGAAGGCCAGCATGTTGCACTCCATGAGGTATGGATGTAATGTAGCTGGGTTGTGGACATGACATAAGGGCTGCAGTATCTCAAAGATGCCAAACCAGCTGCAGTTTCCAAAAAGGATAGAAGGTTGAATAAGACATTGTTCTCTCAGCAAGTAAAGATGTTGTCAGTAATCAAAGATTTGGCTAAATCCTTTGTCTAAATTTAGTTGTGGGGATTAAAAATAGACTCTAAAGATTTCAACTCCTCAGTGTCAGAGACAGCTGCTGCAGAGTTTTCACAAGCTCTTTCTTTTCTTTTTGACTGCCCCCAAGACACGATCACGGCTCATACCTTAGTCTAGATAACTGTTCAATTTTCAGTAATAGTTGACCAGAACTGGAACAAGACTCGAAGTGAAGCAGCCCATGGGAGCTGTGCAGTTCTGTGTCCTTGTGAGTCAGACACGAGTTGTTTACTTTTCTAAATTGTGACTCAGCCTCATTATCTTTACTCCCGGCTCTACACCTGCCATCCAGCTGCAGCCTTCACTACACACTTAACATCAAACTATCTATTGACGGTCTGTTGTTTGCTCTGCTTTTTCTTAATGTTTACTTTAATTGACTCAACCTGTGCCTTCAGAAAACAAATATGCACCTACCTTTAACTTAAGTAAAAAAAAAAAAAAAAAAAAAAAAAAAAAAAAAATCATTGAGACACCTGTGTGAAGCAGAGCAGTTTACCATAGTTCTGCTTTGGTGACTGAGACAGATTGATAGATCGATGAGCCTCAAGGTGAGTTTTATTTGATGCGATTGGAGCAACATAAATTGGGCCGCCTGTGGGACCTGGAGCAGCCTGTACCTAATTAATTATGCATTTCCAGCACATTCTTTCTTAACCAAAAAATGAAGGAATGCCACCCTGGCGTGGAGATTGCTTTTTGTGTGTGGCAAGCCTTACCCCCTTGTCATCTGCTGGGACTCTGAAATTATTTAAAAAAAAGAAAAAGAAAAAAGAAAACAGCGTGAGGCTCATTGTGATGGTAATGGTCCATGCATGGTTGTAGACAGACCCCTTCATATTCAGCCCCACAATGACTCTCCTGTCTTGGGTATTTAAGAGGTGGTCTGCTGCTGGCGGACGACTGAGCCGAGGAGCTTCCTGTTCATGTGGTAATCTGTGCGGCGGTACAATGGAGCAAGCACTGCTCTCTCAGAGCCCAGCCCCACACATTCAGCCAGAGAATGGAGGGCCACACACCACAACAATAACAGCCGACTGCTATCATCTCATGAAAAGTCTCCATTGGAGGGTAAATAAATAGTTTAGAAACCTTTTAGCAAGTACAATAGGCCAGACCACCGCTGATTTTCGTCTTTGATGTCTCCTCACAATTTGCCCTGGCTTATGAAAATATAATGTCGGCCTTGAAAAAAGTGTGTTTTACCTTGAAGGAGAGCTATAAGGGCTTTTATGGTAGTGAATAAAAAAATGAAGTGGGATCATTTTCGTCATGCAAGATTTAAATTTGAAATGAAATAAAAGCCAATTGTCGGATTCATTAGCTGAGAGAGGATTCCACAGTATAAGCTCTATGTTCCAGTAACTATTTTGCAATTGCTTTACTCAAGTGTGTGTGTGTTAGACTCAAGGGTGACATCTCAAAAAGAAAAAAATAGAAAGTCCAAAATAGCCTCTTGAATTTGCAAAAGCAGAAAAAAAGACTTTATTGCTATCACTGCTGTGTTTTCAGAAAGTTGTTTTGAGCGAGAGCATCTCAGTGAGGGATCCTTATAAAAGCGCTTGAGCAATTGTCAGAGGGAAGAACCATAATCCCCGTGTTTGATTCATAAAGTGGCTTGCAACACGATTGCTTATATGGGACAATTGCACATCGTTTCCTGAAATTTATGGTCATTCAGCCTTCGCTGTGATGCTAAATTAGACTCCCGAGCAGCTTTATGAATAGATGCAGTGCATAAGGAAAGACTGAATGGTGGAAAGTACGCTGGTATGAGAAACACTCTTTTCTTTACTCTAACATTTCTGCTGGAGCCAGACAGAAAAAGTCTATGAATAGATTGTAAACCTTGACTTTCTTCACTGTCAACCTACCGTAAAGTGGAAGAAATGAATAACTTCAGTTACCTTTGAAGACACAGAAGGACTGATAGCATCACTGTTGAGTTGGTTCTAACCTGCTCGAGCCCAGATGGCCTGTGTTTATCTATACTGGCTATGATCCCTAACCGAGTCCAAGTGTTGCATGCATTAAACTCTTCCAGCAGCCCAGCGAGAGCACAGCAGGCCAGAGTCACTAAGGCAAGCAGTCAGGCAAGGGGGAAACATTACACCATTACACTCACCTGTTCCACAGCCATGGTGACTTATCTCATGAATAAATCACACTACCAAGGTCCGGACATCTCCGACACTGCACCTCTTTTCCTCCTTTGGCAGACGTATGCATCCCTATCTATCTTTTTCTCTCAGTTAACTCTTTTTTTTCTCCCTCTCTCTCTCTCTCTCTCTCTCTCTCTCTCTCTCTCTCTCTGCTCCTCTCCTCTTCCTCTCTTTCCCCCCCCCCTCCCTCTCCTCCTCAAGGTATATATTATATATATAATATATATCTCACCTCTTCCACTCTCTCACTCACTCTCTCTCTCTCTCTCTCTCTCTCTCTCTCTCTCCCCCTTTTCGCCTTATTTTGTACATCTCTCGCTCTAGCTGGCTGCCCAACAGTGCTCACTTTATTTATCACGCAATTGTGACACTTTTGGATAAAGCCCCACACCCGCACTGATTGAACTCTGCTTGTGAGAGCTGGGAAGCACAGATCATTCCCCTTTGGTTTCCAGTAAGTCATGGGATTGACAGCTTGGGATGGTCTGCCCAGAAGAGGCTGACTCTCTTCCTTTAAATCACTCAGAGGCGCTTCTGAAGAGTCACTAACTCAGCGGTCATGCCAATATGCCAAACCAACAGAAATACTGAAAGCACCTACTTTGAAAATAAAAACTAAAATAGACTGATGGATAGAGAAATGAAAAAAAAAATAGATAAAAGTACATTTGAGCTTCCTCTTTGATGTGAAAACTTTACTTTTCTTGACACATCTGTCTTGATTTGACATATCCAGGTGCACAGAGGCAGAATAGCAAGCGGTGATTCCAAAGATGTTACAATGCGGCATTGTTCTCATATTGACCCTGAGAAAAACAATCCTGTACATAGCCTCGCTGTCTGCCAGTGACAGCAGCTTTGCAGTATGGGAGCTTAGGCCCGAGGAGGCGGGCGGATACAGGGGTTTTTGTGTTGAGTAATGCTGATATTCCTTCAAGGGGGATAGTTGCTTAACACACTGTGCAGAATCTGGCACGGCGTCGTCTTTGGCCTACTAAACTCTGCTCAACACTATGTAAAAACTCCCCAATGGCTGTTAGACAGGGAGGAGAAAGGGGATGGAGGGAAGCAGGAGAGAGACTCGAAAGAAGAAGGGGGGGGTGCAGGAAGGAGAAATGGAGGACGAGCAGCCAGATGAGGATTGGGATGGATTTAGAGATAGATGAGAGCTGACTGAAGGGATTGGAAAAGGTGAGGAGAGGATGGATGGAGGACCAACAGGGGATGGATTCAGTTATGGAGGGTTAGAGAGAGGAAAACAGAGGGGGAAGATGGTCATCAGTGTGGTAGTTTAGCAGTGAAGGAACCGCCTTCGACCGAACAAGCTACTTAGGCTGTGAGGAATCTTTTATCCCTTGTCAAACACAGTGCTTGAGCTGCGATGGTGAACGGAAATATGTTAGACTGTGATTTACTGCTTTGACAAAGTGCACTTGTTCAGTAAGGATGATGAGTCAGTGTTTGAAGTACAACATCAGCCCAATTCTTGCAGCAAATAATTGTGCCAAATAAGATATCATCCAGGGCCACAACAAAGTGTTTGAAGGAGAAAATGCCTCCAGGTGGCATTTGTCAGAGGTAAGCTGTGTGTCTAATCAGAGGCTGGGGTCTGAAGGATGTGCCTCAAAAGTGGGTGCTTTAGACGGTCTGACCTCACAGAGACAAAACTACAGTGCAGTAAGATGGTCCTCTGAAGTTAAAAAGTTCCCTCAAACAAATTAAAGTACCATAGCTAAAGGAAGTTTGTATTGTTGTCATAAACAAACAGGTTAATTATAAAGATACACATGTACTGTGTGCTCCATCTATCTTTAACGAGTGTTGAATGTACAGTATGCCTGCTTTCTATTATCCACAGCCTATAGTGGCTATTTCTTATTGGTCTATTTAATTTATTTGTCAGTGACTGATGACCACTTCAGTGTTAATACCTCATAAAAACAACATAGACTTATGATTTCCCAACTTTAAGAGTTGTTGTGAATCACTTGAACAGATATTAAAATGGATCATTTCAAATCCCGTTATCTAATCCCACATCTTCAGCTGCAGCTGTATATGAAAGTGTAATACGCAGTGCAAATATTTGGGAGCAGTAATTCTTTTCAAAGACACCCTGTCCTACGTATCAAGATATGTAGCACTGTGTGGAGGTTCCTTCAAATTTGGTACAAATGTTTACTTGCACTGAGAGATGAACTGATTAGATTTTGGTGGTCAAAGGTCAAGGTCGCTGTGACCTCACAAACGTGTCTTTTTGCCTTGTGAATACATCATCTCAGTAACGCCTAGAGAGAAACCCCATAGACTGGGTACAAACGTTCACTCAAGGATGAACTGATTACATTTTCTTGGTCAAAGGTCAAGATCACTGTAACCTCACAAAACACGTGGCCATAACTATAAACAAGCACGTAAACTGCAACTGGTCTGGTTGGTTAAGACTGGAAGATGATAACTCTAGTTCATTTTGCTCTTTCCTTCCCTCCATTTAAAAAAAAACAAAACAAAACAAAACAGAAACAAAACATTCTTGTTGGTTTGATTGCCTGCTGCTGCACGACCTTTTCTTAAAATCCCATTTACAGCTCGCCTGGCAATTAGAGAATGGATGGATAATGTACCATTTCAGAGCCATTTTGGTTTTCCCACATAAAGTTTCTTTTTTTCAGTTGTCATGTAGACAAAGAAGTGGATAACTGAGTTACTTCTCAGTTCCTCCTTTAAATTATGTCTGTACCACCTAAACATTTGAGCAATAAGTAAAGAATATGGGCCAAAAAGACGTTGACTTATTCTGCATTACAAATCTGCTCCGTCCATTTTCAAGCAGTTAAACATCAGCGTTAGCACCTTCCTCCTACCGCTTTAAACACCTGATTTCTCCGGCTCGGATAGAGAAGGAACAGACTCTGGCTGGTTAGGATCCTTGTGCGAAATCCCTGGATATGTTTTTCAGATGTGCGTCATAAAATAACCCTATAAACTACCACAAACCGACCGTTCTCCATTCCCTAGCTGATTTGTTATGGCTGTCTCAAGCTCTCCTGCCACAACAGCGGCTGGTGTTTAGTACCAGTATTTAGTCTGGCAATTGTCAGTGACGCTTCAGTGAGTTAATTCCTTGGGGGCCAAAAGTGACATTCCAGAGCCTGTGCAACTACTTTGCATGTGAAAGAAACTGAATATTCAAAGGGAGGAGGGTGTGTGTTCTCTCCTGTGCATATTTCTATACATCTGCATCTGTGTGAATTTTTATCTTTTTCATCTTTGTATGGTTGTATTCATATATACTATCAGCCGGTATAATGCCTCTTCATTTTGTGTGTCTGTGCCAGTTTGCTTCAGTTTATCTGTTTGTTTTTGTACTGTTTGTGAATGTTAATCCACCTGTGCGTGTGCATTTCCCTGTGTGTATCACATATTTATAGGCATTGTCAGAGAAAAGCGTGTAAGGCTGAACTTCTCCACCGGAATAGAAGACGTTAATATATGTACACACAACAAGGTGGAGAATAATGACAACAATACACAAAATATCAAAATAAGTGTTGTCCAGCGCACATCTAGTAGACATGAAAATGAAATCATGTAAAAGAACAGATTGAATTTTCACATACTGTCACTGGTGTCATTAGACACATGTTTCATAGACCTTTGTTAGCCATCAAATACATAGTATGAAACAATGGTATGAAACCACATCAATAAGTGACACATTTTAAGGTAGTTTTAAAAAAAACAAAAAAACAATATATGTCAAAATCCATAGAAATACAAATGAAAATAGGAAATAAAGACAGAGAAGTTAGTCAATAATTAAAAGTAAAGTCTTAATATCACCTTAATATTAATTGATTCTATTGTCTTTGCCCTCCTTAGTAGACTTCTGAAACTCGCCCTTTTTGTATGATTTATTTTTTTCAAGGTTACAAAGATATTTCCAGTTTGGAAAAGAGACTTAGATTTGTTTTTGTCTGATCTGCCTCTATCATCCCCTGCTTCAACTTCTTTTGTTGTTGTGTCTATAGTTTAAAGACATTGTTACTTATAGTGAATGTAATGCCAGACAAAGGTCAAAGACTGAGACGGTGTATCTCATAAACTCTGTCAGTCAGTGCAGGAATTTAACCTTTTCTTTCAATACACAAAGCATGGCGTGTCTTGTATAGACATACACACTGTTATGCCTGCTGTTAATGGCCGTGTGTTGTAGCACTCACTGAGAAATACCTGCTTGCAGTGGTCTGTAACATGTAAAAAATACCCTGCGTGAATCTGCTGTTTATATAAGCAATGTTAACATCGCTGAGTTATGCAAACATTATGTAGTACCTTTAACATATGGTTGTGGGCAAGCAGTCAAACACACACACTGAGGTCAGTGTCAGGCAGTAACTCATGCAGTCGGCTGTTGGGGACCTTTGAGCTTCTTGCACCAATTACAGCCTTATTTATGAATTTGAGCACAGCTGACCTTCTGGAAGAGGAGACGTAAATTTGTTTGTCTGGAGAAAGGCGTAACAAATGGCATTCTGGGACAGCTCAAGCTTCCTCTCTATCAATTAGTCCCCTGTCTCTCTCTCTCTCTCTCTCTCTCTCCCCCCTCTCCCCTCTCTCTCTCTCCCTCTGGCATTCTCCGCACTTCAGCAATAACTCTCATCAACTGGTCAGCTGGTCAGCTATCTAGTCAGTCCTTTAAAAACAGCAGTCAGTCAACAAGATGGTCTTCCTGGACTGCCAAACAAAGGCCAATGGACCCAGAGCTAACGTAGATGATGCTGTGTACTTGAGAGTAGACTTTGGGTGTATTTTTTAGGGGGAGGGAAGAGGGAAAGAGACTCATACTTGTGTATTGTGTTATTCAGTCTCCCTCTCTTACTCGATCCTTAATACAGCCTGTGAGAACATTTCAAGGCAGGATGCCAGCCCATGTGCGTGACTGGATTGGTAGACATTTGTCTGAGTGAGAAACAGGTAACGCTGAAAGGGAGCTAACACCACGCTCTCCTTCCTTTTCCACATCTTTCACAGTCCTCTGTTTGTGCTTACGCTTCCTGTGAAAAACATAACTGACTCCTGAAGAATGTGCCCAATTAGAGACGGAGAGGAGAGGGGGGCGGGGGGGTCTTCACTCTTCACCCACAGTGGCGGCTGCTCTCTTTCTAATATCAGGTGGTGTTTTACACAGAAATAGAGCGTTACAGTGAGCGTCCTCTGGGTCCAGAGCTCTGGCGATGGAGGGATTTCTGTATAATGTTCAAAAGGCTGAAAGGCAGTGAAATACAGTGGCAAGACTCAGGAACAGAGAACATTTATTAACATGTGACCTGCTTGTTGTCGTTTTTGAACAAAATAACTAACAGGATAAACTTGCGTTCCATATCAATGTAAATAAATTATTGAATGTTAATTGGACAAAGCACAGAAAATGAAGCTGTAACTTGGGTTCTGAAAATTTGATGAGATTTTTTTCATTTCTTTCAGAATTTTCTTTAATTTTAATTTTCTAATTTTATTAATTTATTTAATCCAAAATGCCCCTCTGCCAGACGTGTCAGCTCAGAATAAGTTAGTCACCTAGGGACCAATCTGTAACCATTTGTCGGTGGATCAGTTCTGGGGCGGTGGGCTCAGGTTCAGTTGGACACCAAAGTTTCAAACATTGTCTTTCTCTCTTTTTCCACATTATCATCCTGTGGTTGCTCTGTCTTTAACTGAGCGTCTCTGTACTCCCACTCCTTCGCTCCATCCATCCTGCAGTCTCCACTCCCACACTGGCTGGTTTGCAAACAGACCCAGCTGGCCATAATGATGACAAATCAGGCCAAATATTTATGTCCATCGAGTTTCACTTTGGCTCTGCCCACGACTCGCTCTCTTTTTTTTTTTTTTTACGGATCCCTCTGCGGCGATCACAGCACTCACGGCCAAACCAGCGTAATCACTTTCCACAAACACACTTCAGACTCGGTTATGTCACCTAAACACCGGTGGACTGTTGGTATCCGCAGAGAATCAAATGTATGGTTGTCAGAGGAGTGGTATAAACATACAAGCTTACCTGTTTATGTAGATTTTTGTGTGGGCTAAGTGACCAACCTGTTCTGTAAATGCAATCTGCATTGTATCTTTCTGTGGAGAAATGTGTGTTTGTCCTCGGTCCTACTCACTAGGCAGAAACTAAACACGAACCTGAGCTGAATTGTTTGAACAGAAGAGGCAGTCAGTTACTACAAGACTTCATAAGTGTAAGAATCCCTGTCAAATGTGCATTTTAAAAGTGTAATGCACGATACTGTGTTCATTTTTTCCCAAAAAAGGAAAGAAAGATTAAAAAAAAAATACATCCCTTATATTTATTTTATATTTCAAATACATCATCTGTCTCTGTCATGTGTCATTTGTCTCAAAATATTCTTTGAATCAGTACCATGGGCAAACTATGAGACGCAAACATCACCCTGCTATGTTTCATGTCTTCAGGCGTATTTGTCATATGGTGTAGACTGTTGTTGTCATCTTGTAAATCATTGTGTTGATTATTTCCAGTGAGGCTTAAAAGACAGATGCCTTCGCAGAGTTCAACCTACAATAAGGAGCAGAGGAGTGTTATTACAGGGGATGATTGGGATATAAAAGTTGTTTCAAGTACTGTAGGATTTTATGTCACGAACAAACCGTTAAGACAGGAGTACATGTGAAACTTCGAAGAAATGGTTAAATAATATAACAATTCTCTGATTTCACAAACTTTTTGGCATAATTTTTGAAGTGAAAATGATGGTCATGGGAACTAAATGGAAATGTCACCACATTTCACCAATCCCACAATATCATAAAGCATGGAAGTGTTATGATACGATGTCTTCTCCTGATAATGCCGCCTCTGCTGATAAAAGCCTTATTGAAAGAAAAAACTATTTTCTAGGTCATACACTTGCATTGTTTTTCCTTGCACGTATTTATTTTTAGTCTTCTAAACTGTGGTGATTCGTGACTAATTACTGGTCCACAGTACTTCTCTGGATGAGAATTAAATTCTTACAAAAAAGTGTAAATAAATAAAACAGCTAAAATGGTTCATTCTAAAAAAGCACTGTAACTCCAACTCCATCCTTGTGCTGCCTTTGTCGGATTTACAATAGCTAATAGCCAATCAGATTTATTATTAATGAGTCACATTATTTTTAAACATAAAAGCACAGTTCTGTTTGATTTCTTGTAGTAAAATGATACAGTTCAGGCTTAACACTGTTTCCCCTTTATGTCAACCCGCTACGGATGAAACAGATGACTCAGTGTTTTTAAACAGCGCTGCTACATAAAGCATCTCTTGTTTACCTCCATAGTTCTTGTCCTCGCTGTCAGATAACATGTATGCATCCTATCTCCCCCCCATGGGAAAGATATGGCCTGTATTTTAACTCTGGGGCTTTGTATACACGAACACAGCGTCCCACTCTTATCTGCCCCAAAGAGAAAGAGGAAGGGAAAGAGAGCCTCTGCAAAAGAGGGCGAGAGACAGACAGAGTGAAATAGTCAGAAGACATAAGAGGATAATAAGACTGTGAGTAGTAAGAAAGCAAGACAGAGAAACAGGACGAGAGAAAAAGCTCCGTCTCCTGCTTTGAAAGAAATGGTAGATGGACCAATCAGCACATTTAAAATTAGCCCCCTGCGTCATTGTCCACAGCAGTGTCGGCTTTCCAGCATCCCAGATCCCAGGGCTTTTTGTTTTTACAGAGGAAGAAGGCCTGCAGGCTGTTGAAAGCCCAGAGAGAATTAGATAGTCAAAATGACTCCACTCTACTTTAATCGGTCCTTTTCTCATCCGCCCCCTTTCTCTTATATTTCCTCCTTTTTGCTTTTTGGTTTGGCTGTTCTCTTCGGCCTTGGCTTCAACTCCTTCATACCTGTAACTGCATCTCTTTTCCCCTTCTCCTTTCCCTCATCCCCCTTCTCTCCTCCTGCACTCTCAGCTTATGGAGCGCTCTCTTCCCTATTAGGATACATTTGGCTGTAGAATCAGGAGTGTTGCATTCCCAGGTGAGTTGGGGATGATTTGCTATTCAGTCCTCTGGCTATGGGTTTACCTCGACAGGCATAGACAAAGAGAGAAAGAGCGAGGCATGAAAAAGAGAGGCAAAAGGAGAACAGGCGAGATCTCTCTTCCTTCTGTCTTTCAGTGTCCCTCCCTCTTCGTTCGGCATTGAGATGCGGCTGTGGTTCTCAAAACACATGTTTAAGGGCTAAAGGTTTGGAAGCAGCTATCCAGGATGGATGAGGGATTTGTGTTCCTCTTGTGCTTAAAGGCTGCTGTGAATGCAGCCGACCGCCGAGCTAGCTGTTAGTTCTGGCAGTTTGGAAGGGATGCCTCTGGGACTATGCTTGTCTTTAAGAGTCTTTGCAGAGACTTTGCCAGCATGAATTAATGGAGGATAAACTGAGAGGCGTTTTTCTTCAATTTAAGGAGACTGCTTGTCATTTTTTGTGGCAGGTTGTCCCATGTGTTTGTGTGTGTGTGTGTGTCTGACTCAAGTGACTCGTTCAACAGAAACACAGGAACACACAGAACAGTAAATGCACATGCACACACGGGCATGCACCCACTCACATGGGTACCCTTCCTGCTTGGTGACAGCTGATCTGGAGTAGTGGCGTACTGGCCGTGGGGGGTTTGGGCTGGGCTGGGTTGGGTTGGTTTACTGATATTGACAGCGTGGCCTTGTCTGGCCTCGTGCCAGTGTTGAGCTAGCTCTCGCTGGCTGCTCTGGCCTCCTATAAATCAGGGCCAATTACCACGGTGGTGCACAGCCGCCTCTCCTCCAGTCACAGCCCTGCCCTGCAGAGTGCAGGGAGGAAGGGAGAGAGGCAGGGAAGCCACAACCCAGCTTTCATTCCAATTACTGCTATAGCTCCTCTCTGTTTGGAAAACAGTGTGTACTCTAGGGCTGTCCCAAACGATTATTCTTTAAACGATTAATCTAGCGATTATTTTTTCGATTATTCGACTAATCTAACGATTTTTTTTTTGCAGAGTCTGCAGACTACCGCGCTGTTGGTGTCAAGATTAAAGTATTCCCAAACTTTGGAGGACAATGTGCGAGCCTTTTTCCCGCGTGTTGCTCCACACGCTCCGTCGTACTGCTGGTAGACGCCGCCATGTTGTTCAAATAAATTACACAGACGCAAATCATTCACGTAGTCAATGACTTCAATTACGTCACCGGGTTGTCCCAGCCCTTGCGCTGCGCTTGTATCCGGGTAAACCAAAGACGATGGATATAAACGGTCCCATTAGAAAGTTCCGGTTTTGTTCTATGAACATTTACCCTGTGTGGTTTTACACGACGCGTCGACACTAAAATTCCACGTCGAATAATTTTTATAATCGACAACGTCGATTACGTCGGATAATCGTCCCAGCCCTAGTGTACTCACATGGTACCTTTCCACAATTTTTATACAACCAATGAAGGAACCATTTTATCTGAAGATATAATCAACTTTGACAAATGGGAAACCAAACTTAGCAGGAGCTCCCTGCAGAGATGCCATATCATTAAACTTGAAATTTGAATGTCAATTACAATTATTGCCTTTTTCCCACAAACACTTGTTCTTTTACACTCCCCCTTTGTGAAAACCACCTTTTCATTTCCTTTTAGTATAAGAGAGTTGTCCTATTTATAAAGTTAAATAAACAATTTAAAATCCTGTTAACACCAGGGGCGATGGCATGTGAACATTCACATAATGCCATAAAGTTTTAATATGGTGTGAAGATGCTGAATGACCATGTAAGAAACACAGTAGACACAGCTGGTTCAGATCTGTACATATTACTTTCAGTGACAGAGAGGGTGTGTTGTCCTTGTGCGGGTGTATGAATATACAGCGCAGCGCTGCGCGCCCTCAGCCTATGTATCGTACGCTAGATTTATCATCCTCACATAATACACTCATAAACATTCTGTGGCATGTCACTGAGGCTGTGAACCCCCCTGCACGGCTGGCTCAGTAAATTGGGCCTGTGTAAACCATTCTGCCCGTCTAAAATACAGTGCAGCAAATTGAAATCCCCAGTAAGCCTCTGTAGCAGCATGTCACAGCTGGGTAGGGAGGAGGGAGAATGGAGGTTTTTCTCATTTACCACCTGGAGGTTTTTGAAGTGTCATAACCAGCTATTCTCCCACACTCTCTTCTATTTCTCCCTTTTACTCCTTTTATCTTGCTTTTTTTTTTCTCTCTGTTTCTCTCTCTTTCCCTCAATCTCCTTTTCCCTCCCCTCTCTTGCTGAAATGCGCTTTGTCAAGTGCCGTATTCAATCCTCATCATTCTGACACACAAGGCCTGTATTTATTATATATATTTGAGAAGCTGGATCCTACAGACTTGACAGGCTGAGGGTAAACAGAGTCACGAAACCGTCCGGAAAGAGAAACATGCTCGGTTGTTAACCTCCAGTTGGGCGACCAGAGGAAGTCAAGAGAGAACTTGATGTAAAACAAAAAAAGAGAGGGGGGAACATTATGGTGGTAATGTGTGTGTATGTGTGCTTATGTGTTGAAGCAACAGCCATTTGTGTGTCTGCTAATTTCTCTCACACTCATTTACAAGCCCCCAAATGCATGTACATACATACATGACGCTAGCAGGAAAAAAAATGTGCTGTACAGCTTGAAAAAGCCTGTTTGCTGAGGCAATTCTTGTCCATTTTTCTTATCCTACTTATCTAAACTTTTGCACTCCTCAGTACAAGAATACTCCCTTTATTCATTTTGCCAAGAATAAAATAAAAACAAAAAACCACCATTAAATCCTTAAGTCCTCAAGAATGCGAGAATAAACCCATTCACCCCATCCCACCACCCAACAGTCTCCATTCCTCTGAGACCTTCGGCACCCATTCCATCCTTCTTCCCGGGGGACTCTTGCGGCCTTTTTCTTTCCCCTTGGATAACCTCGCTCTCTGCCTTCTCGCCCAACACTGTAAGTAATGGGCTGGTTCTGACCCTCCATGCCTCATTGTGTAAGATTTCAGCTCCTGACCTTAAAAAATGAAAGCAAATCGATAGGGCGGGACACATGAATTCCAAAGCCCAGGATGCAAGCCAAGCCTGGAGCCGAGGGAGGAGGAGGAGGATGAGGAGGAGGGTTGTGTATATTACTGAAGGGCTAAAACAAAGAAAGAAAGCCTGTGAAAGGGAGAGAGGCTTTCAATTAACCTTCAGCGCTGACAGCAACGCTGTGTAGTGTCTCCTGTTTGTGCTGGTGAATTTGTATGTGTCACCTAGTTTGTTAAGTGCTGTGTGTATAATTTCAGCTACACTGGACTAGGGAAAAATAAAACAAAGAGGTGAGGGGAGGGGGACGCAAGGTGGAAGCCTCAAAGTCGAGGCATGGACTGCATCTCTGCACGCTCCTGTAACTGAGTGGAAGAGAATAACTCCCATGAAGCACTCAAGAGATTAAGATTCTTCTATTCTTCTGCCGCAGCATGGAAAAGTGAACGACTGGAGAGTAGGTTCTCCTTTTTCTTTTTTTTTTCATTCTAGCCTGTGCAACCAAGGCTACCAAATCAGTATGAGGCATCTGCTGGAGGAGGAGGTAAAGTGGAATATGTGTGGGAGTGTGTGTCTGCTGTCCACTTGTCTGTGTTTGGCGACTAAAGTTACAGACTTGAGATTTGGACTTAAATCAGAAAAATGACAACTTGAAACTTGACTATAGCTGCTGGGGGATTAAAGTAACTGAGTGAAAACTTGACTTGAGGAAAAACAACGCTCATGTTTTTGTTTTTTTGTTTTTTCTCGTTTTTTTTTTTATTTTATGGCTCTATTAGATAATGAGGAGAGAGTGGATGAGGTCACTTCTTAACTCTCAGGTTTTGACCTGGTAAAATTCACAGCAACCAAAACAAATATAATATCAACAACAAACCTTCCATTACCCCACATCACTTATTTGGCCTGTGCCCTGAAAGGATTTCAATGTCTCAGCTATATGAATGACTCCATTAACAGCTTAGAAATCAGAGTGTTCACATGCCAAGCTGTTTTAAAGGTCAGCATTCAGAGACCTTTAATCCCTACTTTGAATTTTCTCATGAAGACCTGACCTGACGCGCACTTGCGCACAGGATCTGAGACTTCTCCCGAATTACATGAGACTTGAGTTGGAGTTGCCCCAGAGGACGTAAAACAGCTGTGGCGATGGGTTCACTGTACATGGCTGTTGTGTGAAAAAGGTGCTTCTGTGTTATCATGTGGCGGCATGTGTGTGCGCGCACCGGTAGTGGTGTGTACAGTATGCGTTCGTCCAGCACAGCGAGTGGCTGCCCATCAGTTCCACTTAGCTCAGCGTGGTAATTAGCCGTCCATTGATGGACGTGGCTCCCTCTTCACGCTTCAGGGACCCCGGCTCTTTGTCAGAGGAGTGGGAGGCGACACGCTGGCATTGCACACACGCTTAAAATAGCGCATCAAATCAGCCATGCTCCGGCAGCGGCTGCTAACGTGTAGGCCGGATTGGAGGGCTAATGGTGTGTTTTGTGTGTGTGTGTGTGTGTGTGTGTGTGTGTTTGTGCGCGTGCATGTTTGTGCGCGTGCGCGTTTAACGCACGGTATGAGGTCTTGAGGTTTTCTCTGGGGAGGGTAAAGGGTTAACGTGGTTAACTGGAGCTGGTGGTGGTATTTAGTCATGTCCCACTCTCTCCACGGCCATTTCTTTTTTCTTCTTCTGTTTCATCCATCACTCACTTACTTTATTGCAGTGTGCATCGTCTCTTTCTCCTTCTCTCTTCCCTCTTCACTCACTCTCTCCTAATGTTTCTCTCCGTCTCTCTCTCTCTCTCTTTCCGCTCATGCCTACAGGGCTCCGGTTCTCTCTCTCTCTCTCTCTCTCTCTCTCCCTCTCTCTCTCCCTCTCTCTCTCTCTCTGTCACTATGTGCAGTGTCCCTGCAATAGAGATATAAATGGGCTGTGAGCAGGGGGCCCTGACTCCTATACCATAAATCTACACTAACAGCACAACTGGCTCATGAGGCGAGCTGAGGAGGGGAAAGAGAGGTAGAAAAAGAAAGGGTGGGGGGGGGGTCACATATCTAATGCATTTTGAATACATTTTGGATGATAGAGATTATACTGAAAAAAAGACATTCATATTGAGATGTTTATGAAATAGGCTGGAGAGGATTACTGCATCAAGATATCACACCCTTGGAGGTGTAAATTGTTTTACAGTGTAATGAAATTGGTTTTGAGGGTATGAATAGTAAGCAGGAAGTTGCCATCATTTAAAACTGTTTATAAGCTGCTGGATGCCTTATGAACCCTAATTTCGCAGACCATCCCTAGTGAAATGTTTACTTAAGATAAAAAAAATAAAAAGATTAGAGAAGTTTGCACCCTTGACTCCGTTCCCATGTTTGGATAAAAGACAAGCACAGTGACAAAGAACCAGATGCAATTTATTGCATCACTGGTTGACAAAAAGTGATTTAAAGTGAAAAAACTGAAGAGTAAGTCAATATACAGATACAGAAAGTGTCTTCCATGAACTCATCTGAAGAGTTTTTTTTTTTTTTACTTTTTTTGTTACTGTGCAGACCTTCTTTCTGTACTATTCTTATTCTTTGAGACTGAGGTTAGATGTTTGTTCTCCTAAAATTTTAATCATTAATATTTGCTGCTGGGTCTTCATCTCTTAGTGACCCTGATCTCATCTCCTCTCTCTCTTCTATCTACCATAAAATGTCTACTCTCATAGCTGCAATAACATTCAACTGGTAGCGATTGCTGTTTCTGAAGATGATATATTTTTCTCCCTCCTTCCCTCACATTGTCTACTGCTGCCTGAGAAATGTTAGCGTTTGTTTCTTTTCACACCGTCACCTCTGTGTTCTTAACTTTTTCACTTATTGTCCCATGTCGTTAAAATTATAACTATGTTTAGTTGTTGATTGTTTGTGCTGAATCTTTCGCTTTCTCTCTATCCTTTTCCCAGCAGCCCTATGCTCCACCCCCTCATCCAATGGCTCCTCCCAGCCCTAGCACCAACAGCTGCAGCCAGGGAGGAGCGGAGCAGCTGAGTAAGACCAACCTGTATATCCGAGGCCTGCCACCTGGGACCACCGACCAGGACCTCATCAAACTCTGCCAACCGTAAGTACTGGGAACCGTTATCATTAAATACAGAGGTTGCACTTGCTGTGTCTCAAAGCAGGTACTTAAGACAGTACACTCACATGTAGTACACTGTGTACATCGTATACTCACTGGCGTAGTGCGTGAATTTCGATAGGGTAGTGTTGTCCCAAATAAAACACAACAAAAAGTGCAACATGTGACCATGATTGTCGCCTGCCTGATGGCTAATTAGCTCACTTGACTTGAAAAGGAGCGTTCTACTTTCCCGTATGTGCCTCCTGTGTCATGTGACATGGAAATTAGGTGGCATCAATGTTTTCATAATGACCCTGTTCTGATGTCTGTATGTTTTTTACAGTACAGTACAGTATGCCTCTGTATATGTATTATTATCCAACTCCCAGCTCAAATGTTAGTATAGGCCACATAAGTGTCCTGCACACTAATTTATTTAATGTGGAAACTTTATGTTTCCACATTAATCTTTCGATATGTTCCATGTTAATGTAAATGTTTAAATGATCATTTGTTAATAATTATCATCATGCCCATTTTTGTCAGAGTTGATATTGTATATAATCATTATGGGAGAAAAGTCAACATATATCCAGTAGAGGTGCTAATTTAAACTGTCATCTTTAAAAGCATTTAATGGAAACAATTTCTCAAGTTGAAAATGATAAAGATGTTTAATGTAGAGAGAAAATTTTTGTGCTTGTCCCACAGTCAAAATAAGTCGAGTTGGGAGATTCCCCTGACAAGATCATATTTCAGTATCTCACTGAATAAATCGCTGACAGATTGGAGACACAAGAGACACTTTGTGTTGATGATGTTGTACTTAGACAAGATGGAAAACCAATTTGCGTTTGGAAACAGTGAAGAATTTACAGTAGCTGTAGCTTATGGGCATCAAACCATGAAGCTAACAGCTGAGTCAAATGTCAATCTAAGCGGTTCCACCTGGCCACCACTCGTAGTCAGCTCGCCAGTCAGGAACTGGCTGATTTTTACTCTGTCTGTAGTTAGATAATCAGTCTCTTGCTTAACTAGAAACCACTACTCTACCTTTCTTCTGTTGGAAGAAAAGGTCAAAGAGCACTAGTGTGTAATCAAGACTTCTGATAAACTTGACTTATGTGCAATATATTGAACATAATATTTTATTTTTATAGTGTAAAACATGTCTAGACCCCACATTTGTCAATATGGGAGGCGAGCATTGCCATACATTATATATACAAATGACATATTAAAGCTCCTAAATGCCAAAGTGATCAAACTAAAAAGCTCACCTTTCATAGGCATGAAAAGGGGTCCATGTGAAATACCTTGCACACCCCATTAAACTGCTACCAACTGAGTGTATATTAGGGACACACACAAAGGTACTCATAAAAATCTGCCAAATGCTCTTGATAGAGAAAACACACACACACACACCTGCCTGCTCACAGCTCAATAAGGCCGAATAAAGCTTAGATTGGACCACCTCCCCCAGGAATCACAGACCAAGACCTCATCAAGCTGTAACACACAGTCACAGGGGCTTTCTTTCTCTCTCTGTGTCTCTGTCTCTCACACACAATCACACACACACACATACACACAAGCAGCTTTGTTCGGCTCCATTAGGCCCTTTCACTTCTAAAATGGTGAAAAGGGGGTCAAGATCATTAATGGAGACAAGGCCAGCAGATTGTGAAATACAGGCCATGAGTCTGTCTGGTTGCATAACCTTTTCTTGGCTATATTTCCAGAAATGTCCTGGTCAAACGCGGCCAATTATTCAATGATCCTTTGGAGACGGGAACATGCTGTCCAGTATATTTGGTAATGCTCCCGGTAGCCATGTCATAAGTCATGCATTTATTCTTGATACTGACCCATCGAAATTCCATTAGCCTGAGAGGCAGCCCGATAAGATTTGGAAAAGCACTCGGCATTTTGACATTGCATATCTCTCACTTAGCTCGAGCATTCACTCAGTTGTACAGAGTTGGACAGTTTCAATTTCATTTCTAATTCCATATGATCTTGAATATTTCTAGCAGAACTATTTGGAAGGGCAAACCCTGTCGGGGCTTATGTAAAATACCCGAGGAGTGTGCATGTTTGTGAGTGTAGATTTGCATTCTAATATATAGCTTTTCTCCTGTGTGTTATGGAAAGCTACTGACTTTGTCTGTTATTGCTTGGATCTGTCGTACTGTCCTCTAGTGGCTGTCCCCTGGTTCAGCTGTTTCCACGGCTCCTCTCGCTCTCTCTCTCTCTCCCTCTCTCTCTTCTTACATCTCCCATCCTTCCCTCTGTGCGTATCGCCTGCCTAAGAGCCCCCAAGGTTGCCCGAGGTGTGCTGTGCCAGTGAAAATCCAATGCCACTGAAACTTTAATTAGCCAGACCGTGTTTCAGTGGTTGGCGGGTGGCAGCATTCTAGAAAAGGTCATGCGACTGTTCTGCAGTCTGCAGCACCCTGGGTCCCCCCTCAGGTTTTTTTCCCAGATGCCCAGCACCCAGCTCCTCCTCTCCTGGCACTCAGCCCATCAGCCATCCCAGGGAGACTCCGTGTTAAACACAAACGCACACTAAATGTGGCAGTGTAGTTTTAGGAAAATGAGAACTGAGGGGAGTTTCAGTCACATTAGCTAGCCTAGCGATTTTTCCTCATCATTATCATATGCCTGTCTGCTCTCTCAAGGCTTACTGTGCAAGGGCGTGCGTGAGCGTGTGCATGTTTTTATATCCTGCTGAGGACTTCATCTTGAATACACACTAACCCATGGAGACTTGTGTCACCATGGGGAATAAAATTGAGGCTGCTTTTTGAGGGTTAAGACTTAATTTTAGGGTTAGAATTGAGTTTAGATTGGGGTTACGGTTAGAGTGGGGTTAGGCGTTCAGCTGTGATGTTTAAGGTTAAGGTAAGGGGCTAGGGAATGCATCATGCCAATGAGTATGTGTGTCGGCATGTACTCTTGCACAGATCATTGTGAGTTCTGGCAGTGACATAAAGTAAAAGCTGATTCTTGGGCCTGGGTTTGTTTTGTTACACACATTGAAAGGCAGCTTTTGCGCCCCTGGTTCACCAATATCTCAAAAGCAAACACGCCACTGCCAAACTGATGCATTTTTGACAACAGGCCATATTGTAGCTGCTGATTGTAGGCTCTTGCACATCGCCTGAGAGATGCCAAAAAAACAAATGCCTTCTACTGTGGTTGTAACCCCGTCCTTTTGAACTCGTCACACATTCAGTTACCCTCGTCAAGGCCTCCCAACCTCCCAAAATTCACAGTTCTTGCTTAAAATACAGCAAGACAGAAGTTTGTATTCCTGGATTTAAACAAATCCATCAAATCTGTTTGCTTACTGCTCATTTCGACCAATGATAATTCTATATTATTTCCTCAATATTTAATTCAGTGATTACTCATTTAAAGGATACCCCCATACCACTGAAGACAATCCTAAATGCAACAGTGTTGTATCTCATATTATGCAGTAAAGAGCTAGCATGTTAATAGTAGCTTAGCCCATTAATAGTAAGATGTTATGCTCTAACTATTGACAATATTTCTCTGGTGTTAGTACCAATTGTAATTTTTCTGTTTGGTGATGCTGGCTTTCATTGACTATACTGCTCAGTGTAGAAACTCTGTATCTACAGATGTACAGATGTGATGTCATGTTAAAACAGACTGGTTCAGCTGGCTTCCAGCCCCAGCCTCACACACGCTGGTAACCAAGCCTTTAATTGTAGAGGCACAAACATGCAGTTAACAACAACTGAGTGTATGATTATTTGAGTAACCATGGCCAAGATTTCTTTGTGACCAGCCACCTCCTTCAACCTCCCCCGGGTCGCTGGGAGCAAAAGTAAAGACTGAAGAAAACCAAAGTTCTCACAGCAGTTGGAGTAACATGCCGAGAGCTGTTGAACGAGTAATTAAATGGATTCGGGTGGGTGCTTAATCTCTGTTTTGTTCAGCTGGCTGGATGTCGGGTTCTCCACAACCATCATCCTGATATATGGGTGTAGAGAACAGGCCAAAGGAGTGGAATGGGGATTTGTTGGCTCAACACCCAGAGAGTGAGAGGCCTTCCTTCTTGCCTGGCTGGCTGTATGAGTGGATGGATGGATGAAAGGATGGATGGAGGGAAGGATAGAACAGCCGTTACTGTGAGAAAAATTCCTTGGCCTAACCAGCCAGGTTGAGGCACTGAGCCAACCCTAAGCCCAACACTAACCCTGTCCAACCCAAAGATCGATGCAGCCAAAGCATCCAGCTCTGCCAACAAACCCAATACAGCCCCAAACACTTTAGGGCAAAGCAGACTTACTAAACCGTTTTACCAGCCAGGTATAAGTTAGCACCCACATTTTTTTTTTTTTTGCAGTCCACCATCCAGGGGAGGTTGAGAGAGAATGGAAGCAGGTTGTTGGACAAAAGGTTGAACGGAAGAAAGAGGGGGATATTTTTTTTCTTTACTATGGCCCACACCTGGAATAACAGGGACAAACAGTTCACATTTTCTCTGCCAGCAGCCCGAATCCATAACTCAAACTGCCAAGAAAGCAAAGGACCCCAGAGGTCCCTAAACCCCCAACTCCTCATTCCTCCTCTTCTTCCTCCTCAACCCTACCTCCTTCTCATCTGCTTCCTCTCTTCCCCTCCTTCTGGTTCTCCTCACCCAATTTCAGCTGTGGCCAAGTCACAGCTGCGCCTCTCTCTCTCACTGGCTTTCGCCTCCATGCTACAGCCTGATCAAACGAAAAGAGTGAGCCAAATCAAGAGCTAATCACCGCCAATTGTCCAAATAACCTTTCCCGTGTGTGCTGAGGGAATGGTGAAGGGGGGAGCTGGAGAAGGAGGGGAGAGGAGGGGAGAGAGCCATGAGGTATGCTAAGTAGAGAAGTTGAGGGGAGGAGAAGGGAGGGGTGACCCTGGGACCACCTGTTTTTATGGAGCACAGGCCCGGGCACTCAGCAGCGCCACATTATCCCTAATGACTCTCCGAGGTCTACTGTTGACATTAGCTGTCTAACTATCAGGGCCGGCCTGTCCCATGGCTCTGTTTAAGAAAAAAAAAAGAAAACGACAGAGGGGAAAAGCATTGTGAGCAACTGCCCTCCTGTACAGCCTCAAAGTCCCAAATTTGCCATCACCCCTCCCACCAATACAATTACACTAGAACCAGACACACATATTGACAAATATTATCTGCCCAGTTTAACTTATCACACATTGTCATTTTTGGTACATACTGTATGTAATCCAAGGAGTAAATTGGAGTAATTTGCATTGGAACTACAACTGAAGTTTAATATTTAAAGTTTACTTTTTAATTGATTGTTATTAGTGTAATGTTTTTTCTGACCTTCACTGGTTGTCGACGTGTACTTTCGGCTGTGACAGTACATTGTGACATCACTGGTGGGTGTGGTTACAGTCTCCTGAACACATCCAGAAACTTACAGTCAGGGGACGATCAAACACGGCTCTTCAGCATGGTGTTAAGCTGCTCTTTAATAACTAAATTTTAGGAACCCCCTTTGAAAATGTTTCTTTACATTATATGTCAAATATCAGCTGATATATCATTATCAGATTTTATTATAAAATTGATTTTAAATGAGCTATATTGGTGCTGGCTAACGAATTGGCATACAACGATGTCTACTCTCGTGAGGGAAGAACCTCCCCTCTGTAACACCACTGTGAAACCACAACCTCTGTGTTTTTTTAGTACCAATCCAGCAGAGTGAGACGTCTACTTTCTGTTGAGTCTTGTCACGTCACTGTCAGGGATGGTATTCTTCTACCTTCATTCACATCATATTAATAATTAAATTAGCCTATAACCTTCATATAAACCATGACCTTCAGTATTTTGATCAAGATGCTCATATAAAATAAGGTGTGTGGGATTAACTAGTCTACAGCTGTGTTATTTCAATATGTCAAATACACAGGATGTTTAATCAACATTTAACTAACTTAAATTTAGTGATGGACTGGACTTGGAATCGGCAGATACTCAATATTAAAGGACTAGGATCGGGGCCGGTCATCACTAATGAATATATTTCTCTGTGTTATAGCAGAGACACTGGATTTGTGGTGTGTGTGTGTGGCAGGGTGCACCCCGCTGACATAGGGGTGGGTGGAATCACGATGCAGGGCTCAACATCGTAATGACTGTCAGCCATTGGCCATGGATGTTGCCCAACCCTATAGTGACACAGCCACAGGAATGCCCAAAGTAAACTACTCCTACAGCTTCATGCTGAGTAGAAGCATCTGCTATTCATGGACTCAGAACCCTCCATGCCCACTTTTTCTATGTTTGAACACCTCTCTCTCTTTATTCTCACCACCCTCTTTCGTTTTCACCCTCCACTTTTCCCTCTTTCTTTCTCACTGTTATCATCTCTTCCACTCTCTCTCCTCTCTCCATGTTTCCGCTCCCGTCCCTTTCTCTCTCCTCTCTCATCTGCTCTCTCTCACATCTCTTCATCATGCTCATCTCTCCTCTCCTCCACTCCTGCAGAAGTGACATAGTCATTTCTCTGGCCATGCTGAACGAACTAAAATGCAACGCCTTTTTCCTCCCCAACATCGATTTTTATAGTGAGGGCGAGCGGAGAAGCTGATTTGGCCTAAGGCTGGTTTTTTGAATTATTTATCCCCCCATTACTGTATACATGACACATAGACAGTTTGCCTATTTAGAGGCTGGGAAGAGCCTCTCTTCCACTCTTGCACTGAAGTTGACTCTGTTAACAGTTAATGCCCTAACAATGATTTTCTGAATAGTGTTTTTATTAGACTCTTATTTATTATGAATATAAGTCTTAAATGCGCACAGTCTTTTAAGAAATAGTCAAGATTTCTGGGTACTTACATGCATTTAACCCCAGTTTGCCTCCAGGAACTAATGGAATATCAATAACCATAGCAACCAATCCAGTCTTTGCTGTAACATGCTGGTCTGTGCAACAGTTTTCTGTGCCACCCCATCATCCCAGCCCACCCCCGCTGTGCTTTGCATTTTATCTGACTCCAGCTGTCCAGCGCACGACAGTTTCTAAGCTCCAACAGAAGCGGCATCAGATTCTCCGGTACAAAAAAGACTGATTGACGTGAGGGACAGAACCTGAGATCTCTGGACTCTCTGGCGTTAACTCTTATTCCTTCCTCTCTTCTCTTGTCTCTCCATTTCCATCTACTGACTTTCCCTTTCATTTGAAGCAGTATCTAGAAAAGCAAAAGCAGCACCAGCACAGATGAGATGTGTTCATTTGTGCGTGTCAGACAGCAGTGCATGGCATGTGGGTTTGACAGGTTGGACACTTCCAAACAAACAGGGGCTATTCTGCAAGGCTGGCTCTGACGAAGACCAGAGTGTTTGTGTGAGAAAGCAAGACAGTGTAACTAGCTACACTCAGAACAACAGGGTAATGCTTCCTGCTGTCACTTACTGTTGTTCTCGTCTTATCTTGATGCACACTCTCAGTTAACCAGTCTGTAGTTCACTTTCCCAGCCTCAGTCTGAGGTACTTTTTGGGCATCGTGTCTCTGTGGTAAAAATCTTTCCTGCACCCATGTTTCCACGATTTTTTTCCTCTCAGCTTTCTCTACCTGTAGCAAATACATCCTCGGTCTGCTGGTCAGAGCCCAGATGGGTGTCAGGGTCAATCAAACGAAGCACAGAATTCCGTATCTTCTCCCGGACAGGACACAGCACCCACTTACATCCCCTGCAGTTCATCATGGGATAGAGATATTTTGCGAAATACACTTATTTGCCGTCTTACGAAGAGTTAGATGAGAAGATCAATACCACTCTCAAAACTATCCATCCAGTATGAACCTTCAGCCAGCAGCCATTTAGCTTAGCATAATATAAAAACTGGAAACACTGAGAAGCAGCTAATCTTGCTTTCTTCAAAGGTCAAAATAAACCTTGTTAACACATGATGTCTTGTTCGTTTAATCTGCACTAAAACAAAAGTGTAAAAATGAAAAACTTATCCACATAAGCCTCTAAGTCTAAAGTTGTTCATCTGAACTCGCCTTAATTTAGCAAAAGAAAAACAGACCTTGAATTCCACTAGATATGTTGGCGTTTCATCACCATGCTGCATTTGAATACAGTTCGACAGCTTTTGAGAACACACCAAGTTCACTTTTGTTTGGAGAGCTGTTTACTGCTGGCTTTACACCAGAGTTTCAGTGTTGGCATGCCCTCATGTTATTTTGACTTTCACATTTTAGTTGATGACTCACTATTGGGAAGACACTGTCGAGTCTCCAATTGCACATACTGTATGTAAATGTTGGATACTTGTACTGCAGAATTTCTTTAGTATTTCTATTGTATGTTTTTCTTCTACTGTTATTTCCCTTTTTGTTTTGTTTTACTTTTTCTTTTTCTTTTTCTTTTTACTGAAACACAAACCGAATTTCTAATTTCACCAAAATCCTGTACATGTATTTTTTTTCACATTAAAGCCAATATATACCAGATCTCTCTGAAAATACTTTTGATCAGAAGTTCAGGTAGAAGAATAATAACATTTTCATAATGTATAATTTTGAGTTTTGTATTATTTTGATTTAAAAAAAATAAAAAAATAAAAAAAATAGATTATTCATGACACAGCAACTTTTTCCGCTATATACATTTTGCAAAATTATTGCTGTTGCTGCAATGCCTTGAAGTCACAAATACGCAACTCTGTAGAGGGCTTTTAATTTGAAACAGCGGATACAGGAAGTGGAGGTACGCCTTGACACCTGTCTGAGGCGAGAGGGAGAGAGAGAAGGGAGAAAAAGAAGTATTTCCCCGATGGAGGCTCAACGGCAATCTGAATTTTAAAACGTTCTTTTATTGAAAATCCCGTAATGCGAAGATGAATCGCTTTAAATTTAACTCTACCAATGAATTCTGAACACATGCTGGAACTTTTAAATCACCCTTTCCTTCATAAATTGCCTGACTGGTGCCCAGCGGCTGTGTTGCTTTTCCTATTCTGTAGGCAGGTGGGAAAGTCTGAATGGTTCTAATCAGGTTGTCATCCATTACACACTTGCCAGGTAAAATGAATGTTCATGAGAAGTGATCACATCAGTAGGGAAATGAGGAAAAATTGAAATTAGAATAGTTGATGACAGCTAATGACCACCAAGTCTGAACATGGCCAACTTCAACAGACTGGTGTGATGACACACTGGCCAAGGTACCGCAATCACTCAATTTTGGAAATGAGTGGACCTCACGCTGCATGTAGATTGTGTTTTTTTTTTTTTTGTCGACCACATTATATTTGCTATGTTATGATACTCAGATGTACTAGATGTCCTGCAGTTCCGCCCTGAGAACGTGACCAGCTGAAGTAGAAGAAAAAATAAAAGAACAAACAACCACTTACGGTTCGATTACCTTTCTGTTTCTTGCATTTAGAGACATTAAAGGTTTGAAACTACACATTAGCCAGTTTACTTCAAACTTGCCAACAAAACATGGGAGAATCCTAGCACCTAAAAAAACCTGATGAAATTCTGCCAAGAAAAAGATAGAGTGCTAAAGCCAAGTCAGGAATTATCCAATTTGTTGAAGGTTTTTGATTTATTACTGCTCGTCATTGCCAACACAATATTTTCATATTTACACTGTGATACGTTTCCATCATTATCATCTAACAATAGTGTGCTGGAATACTATCATATACATCTCTGCAAAAATAAATAATATGAAATAAGTACATTTTGTAATTTGATTAACCAAGCCAGGCAACTTATAGCTTTGATGCAACAAACATATTTTTTGCTTAAGAAAAAAGCAGACGGTTGAAGGTCGACTTTGGAGACATTTGGTTAAAATGTGTCAGTAGCAGCACTATACAAGGATATAGATAAAGGCCATTACCACCAAACAGCCAGCTCAGAGGCTCAGAGGTCATGAGAGGACGTCACTGGTGGTGGACGGAGCAGCTGCTCCGCTCCCTGCCAGGTGTCCATCAGGACAGTTTCGCCTTCCTCTGTTCATTTCTCTCACTGTATCTCTGTATATTATTGTATTATATTTCCTTTTCTGGCCCTCTGTCCCTCTGTCTTCTTCCATTTTTCTTTTTCTTTGTAAAATTCCTTTATTTTCATCAGCTTTCTTATTTTAGCCACCAGCCTTCCATTTTTACCTGTCTCTCAAAATGTTTCTTATTTATGAAGCTTGGGTTTTTTTGTCCTCCCTTCTTCCTTCTGTCATGGTGCTCTGTCCTCTGGGAATCTTTCTTTAAGTGCTAAGTTCTCTTTTTAATTTTTTACAGTACAAACTGTGCGTCAGTTGGCTGGCTACTAATCATAAAAGGGTTTGTTCAATTTCAACTTCCCAGAAGCAATTCCATTCCAAATTCCGGGTCAGTAAAACAGTTGTACAGATGCCAAATTCAGTTTAAAATACATTCAGTACTTTCAGTTTTCAGTTTTGCTGTTGTATGTCCCTGTCACTGCTGTCGATTCAGTGTGTCTGAAGAACTCACAGTACAAAACATCACAAATAAAAAAAATGTATATACAGTACCGTAGGTGTAGCTGAAGCTTAAGGTTAGCTGGATCCTAACAGATTTTCAATAGTTGCATAGCAACTGCAGAAGCAACAAAATTTAACAAAAGCATCTGTTTAATATTTCTATACAGTAAGATGCCCAGTGTATTTCTGTCTGAGCCACAGAGATGTGTGAGCTGTGGGACTCGTTAGCTGCAGTTTACATATGCAGTTTATCTTATGTATTATGTATCCAGACATAATACAAAATGTGCACAGCATACGCTCTTTTCCCTGACTGGTGTGTGAATGCCTGAGTGTTTGTACGTGCCGATTGCCTGAGATTTGTCATCTGTCATCCTCTCTGTATTTGGCTGTTTGTCACATCCTGTTTCTCCTTTTTAATCTTTGATATAAGAGTACAAAGAAGTCATGCTTCTTTTCTGTCTTTTTTCTTCTGCTCTGTCCTCTCTGCGTGTCTGACACAGTGACATCTGTCTCTTGCATTAGCATCAAAGGCTAAGCAACATGAAACACATCCTATAAAGTTGTAGGTTGAGTGTCACTAGAATAGGTGGGATTTTCACTATAAGTGCAAATGGTTTTCTTAGTGATTATTGTGGTAAACAAAATAGTCTGTGGATACTTAATAAAAAGAAGAAATAAAATGCCAGAAAGCCATTCACAAATGTTGATGAGTACTACCACAAATAATAGTCACTTGCCTGCAAATCTAAAAACAAGGAAACAGCAATAATTTGTAATGCCATGAAGATATTAAACCTGCAGTTGTTCTTCTGACTAAAATTGGCTGACTGACAATTGATGTCTTAAAGAAACAAGACTTTACCCGAGATTGACTCATTGTACAAACTTATTATTACAGTTTTGTCAGCAGATACTTGTTGCAGTTGTTTGTTGGTAGGAAATTGGCGTAAACGTTGTCACTACCTGAACTAATTGGTAGAAATAATATATTTGAATTCTTTTCTGTTCTACTTACAGGAGCACCAATATGACTATTGCACATTTTTTGTAATAAAACACTGTACATCTTGAACTTATGAAACGCCTCTGGGTGATATTTGCTGCACAGAGCGGGTAGTGAATCTGGATGGTGGGAGTCTGCTGCACCTGCTCCTACATGAGCAGAACTCTCAGAGCGGCGCCTTTTTTCTTTTTCAGCTGCAGTATCTCCATTCTGCTAATTTATTTTTGCGTAAAGTCCGACAAGAGGTAGTATATTGAAGTTACTGTTCTCCATGGTGTGCCTTTTGCGTCCGCCCCCATCCCCCTGCACAGGTGGTGCAAAGGTGCTGAACAGGCCTGCTTATGTTCACAGTCTCGCAGCTGAGCACAGTAAAGCCCGATCCTTCCTGCATAGCTTTCATTCTGGCTGCTTCTTTTCTCTAGTGGGAACCAGTTTACTCAAATGGCATATATACTGTAATCATCTTCATCTGCAGGCACAGATGGGCAGTCATGTGCAAATACAGTACATTTGCGCACACATAGGCACAGACACATACACTCAGACCTCACCAAATACACCACATATACAAAGACATTAGTACAGAGAGTACAGACGGGAGAAAGTGGTCTTTGTCCGAGTTCAGGTTTCACCTACATACCTTTCAAGGCACTGCTGTGTTGTGTAATAACTCACACACTCACAGACTTTTGGAGAAAGTGTGTCCAAAGGCTGAGGGCAAGGTCTGAGCACAACACTTGGGTGGTCCGTCCATCCTTTCCAGCGCTTTGCTTTCCTGTGTACCCGCACCACCACAGTGACGTATTGTGGTTCTGACCAGCTCTCTTTCTCTCTCTCTCTACCCTTGTACAGCAAAGAGCCACTTCACTTTCCCAGCTCTGATGACATAAAAAAAAAAAGAGAAATAAGAAAAAAAAAATGCCTGGATCATTGCATCCAGCAAGAGAGCGGGGAAAGAAAGAAATGCAGTGCTGGGATGCCACTCATGAGAATGATGCTGCTCTCTCAAAAACATAGCTGAGCTTTTGGCTCAGCTTCAGTTTTATCACATTTCAGTGTCCAGACAGCTGTCAAACGAATGACATGTTTTACATCCACCACAATTTGTACATTTTCATCATCCTAAAATAGCTCATGAAGCCTCTATTTTTTTATAGGCAGTTTCATTTGTAGCGTCTTCTTTTCTTAGGGTTGATCCGATGTTGCATCAGAATGATTGCCATGGGATTCCTATTAGGAGGGAGGAGGGAGGAGGGAGAGAGAGACAAAAGGAGAGAAGTGAAGGATACAGTACGGGAAAGAGAAATGGAAAGGATGGTAGAGAGGCATTAAGAGAGGAAGAGGGAGAGAGAGAGCAAGAGAGTGGAAAAAGATTTGTGAGGAGGGGGGAGGGCCGAGGGCCGAGGGCCAGCGGAGTCAGAGATAAGAGGCAGCGAGAGTGATTGAAATAGGATTAGTGGAGACAGTCTCTGCATCCCGGCCGCAGCATCACAGTGTTAAACCTGCGCTTCACAGGGACTGCCTCTGTCACATCAAAGCCTCCCCAGGCCTGCCTGGCAGAGAGGCAAAGGAGCTGCCAGCAGGGTCGTCCACAGCCACACACACACACACACACACACACGCACGCACGCACGCACACACACGATACATGAACATGCTGATCACATTCTCCATCCGTCTCCAATATGTCTCCATTATGGCCACGAAGCTGGCTCCTTCCACCTTGTCTTTTCATCTTGCTGCAGTGTCTTTGTGGCGGGTATTTGGACTGTGGATGGGATGCATTGATGAGCCATCTTTAACATTTAATGAGGCAAGCAGTGATGAGTTGGCATTGGAAAGCTACTGTCTCCCGCTTCCCCAGAGTCCAAACAAAGTTTTAATGAGAACTTTCCCCCAATTTGTGCCAAAAGCACTGAGCTTTTTAACTGCTTCCCAGACTGAAAGCATACATTTTTCACTTAAGTACTGAAGCAGGGCACACACCTGTGTGCAAATAAACAGATAGATATACAGGAACAAACACAATAACTAGCTCAGTGACTTGCATGTACATTAGAGCTTTATTAAATAAATATAATATTGTGATATAAGATTCCATCGTATTACTGGCATGAATCTTAAATCTCGTCTTTTCCAGGTGTTTAAACTGCATTAAAATAATAGTGATAGAATTTTCTGATCCTTTGTGAATGTTTTAGCTCAGTTTAAAGAGAAGTAAAACATTCAATATTTGGTTGTCATATTCATATTACTATTCATTTTTTAAAGTGGCTCTTAGTGTTTTATATGGATGATTATTATTGAGGCATTTACTTTAAAAGTTTAATTTTTGAGTTTTTCAGTGTCACCTAGTGCTAATTCCCATCTAGCTATTTTATCAATAAATAGTTTCTCAGCTGATTTTGAAAAAATATCCTAAATCTCTATGTATATCTGTATAGTGATATAAATCATCCACTGTGATAGAATATTTCACCCACATTGTCGGCTCTTACTTGTAAGTTCCTCTCAACGGATGCCGCAGCTGCTAACCCTGCTCTGCATGTTCTCTAATCAAGTGAAACTCACTGTTCCATGTTCATTTTGTGTACTTACGCTTAAGAGTGTCTCAGCGTGATCAAACATTGCACGTTAGTCCTGTTCTGTTGCGGTAGATTATGGATCCCTATAGCTAAAATAGCCTGTTTATCTGCTGAAGAGAGACAATTCACTGATTGGTGAGTGCTGTCTTCGTGTTCATATTTGTTTGTGTGTGTGTGTGTGTGTGTGTGTGTGTGTGTGTGTGTGTGTGAGAGAGCTGGTAGTTTTCCTCTCGGAGCTCATCAGTTCATATCCACCACCCACCCCACTGCAGCATGCAGTAAATAGAGTCTCCGCCACTCGTTGAGAAATGGCACAATTATCCCCTGCTGGTGAAATATGGGCCGGGATGCACCACTGCTTCTTCCCTACAGAATGTGTGTGTGTGTGTTTATGTGTGTATGAGTGTGTGCATGCCAAATGTACAGAGCATAGCTGCCTATCCTCTGCTCACTCAATGTGAAGATGCGTTCAACACACAGGGAATTGTTCTCACTTATGTGTTTACAGCATATACAGGCATGTACACATCACCTACACAAGTGTAATTGTACAAGCAAAAGTGCGGCTACACACACATATATAAATATATACAGTATATCCACACATGCAGATTGACACACACACACACACACACACACACACACACACACACACTCAAACAGTATTTACAGTGCTTCTCACCCCGCACACAATGCAACATGTTGCAGTTTTAGCTGAGACAAGCAGATAGAATAACTCACTGTCAGTCAGTCAGTAAGGTCAGTCTTTCAGTTCTGAAAAATTCATAGCAACCCACTGTGCACGCAGAGCTGTGGAATAAAGAAATGTAACACCTTTCAGTTTTGCAGGGAGCCACGTCAACAACATGTTAGATTATGAGTGCGGTGGACTTTATGCAGTTATGGCAATTTTTGTAGCAGTTTTGTATCGGGTTTCACAAGAACATTCATATACTGCATCTTCCACATCCAATGCTTCTCATGAATAGGTAAAAATTTTATTTTAACCAATGATTTTAACCAGATTATTATGCAATAAGGTAAATGAGTAATGTTATTGGGTGAAAGGAATCGTTTTTGGTAAATTTGCTTATTTTCCTTCTGGCCAAGAGATAGCTGAGAAGACTGAAACCACATTCACGTCTGTTCAGTACAAAACTGGAGCCAGCTGGCAGTTAGCTTAGCTTAGCATAAAGAACAGAAAAGAAGGGAACAGCTAACTTGGCTCGGTCTGTGGCTTATAAGATCCACCTGTCAGCATCTCTAAAGCTCGCTAATGAACATGTTATGTCACTATTCCTTTCTCTCACAAGTGAAGGACTGTGCTTCCTGTTCATAGTGAAGTTTTTAAATTTGAAAATAAGCAATTAAAACTGAAAATTTTGGACTGTATACTAATATAACAACGTAACTTTAAAGACTGTCCACTGTGCATGTCTGCTTTTAGACCTTTTGAAAATGTTCAGTGACTCTCTCAAATGTCAGAGGGCTGCACATTCATTTGAAGTCAGGCATACACATAATGTTATTAACCTCAAGTGATTTCTCTTTCCAATGGCTTTTGACATTTGTGCTACTTTGCAAATTGCTAGCTGCAACTAAATGGCAGAGAGTATGGAAAATAAAACATCTACTTTAACCACAGAATGGCAGTCCGAGTGAACGGCCCCACCTGTCAAAGGTCCTGTGGGTCATTCCGAGTCAAAAACACTCAATTTTATTTCTCTGTCTTTACAGGTATGGAAAAATAGTGTCAACCAAGGCCATTCTGGATAAGAACACCAACCAGTGCAAAGGTAAGTCATTAGTTTGTCGGTCTTGTACACCCACCTTGTTTCAGTGCACCGGCCATCACTCTTTAGGCTGTGTCTTGTCACAGCAATCCGAGTCCTTTTCAGACATCAGCCAATGAAGCCTTGCTCCGTAAATCAGCCATTTAGCAAGTAGCTGGCTCACACTGCAGGAAGGCTTCAGGTAAACAACCTGCTTGTGGATGGCGCTGCCCTGCTTCAGAGGATAAGCAGGCAGGCAGTCGCCGTTTCAGCCCCTCCATAGCTGCTCCTCCATTTCCTGTGTTGTCATATGGAAGACAATCTTTTGGTGAGTGTGTTTCTGTAAAAGGTCCATTAGTGTCTGCACAGTAAATTGTGCTCACATGCAGCGATGACATTAGTGGCTCGTTTAAAATTGTTTCTTGAGCACACAGGCAACACGCACTTACATGCTTGAACATACACGACCAATTAGAGGGCTAATAAGCTAGTTGGGATTAGATAAACTTTAATTACCATCATTGTTTCACTCACCTTCCCAGGGTCTTTGCTCTGTTTTCACTTCAGCCACCTGCATCAAACGGCTGTAAATACATTTCACACGCTTTTTATTTTTTGTGTAATCATTTGGTAATCAAGACCAACCTAGTCTTCAGTGGAGAAACAGGGAGAATGAGGGAGAGAATGGAGCGATAGAGGGATGAGAAAAAAAAAAGAGATTAGTGTGCTACTTGCCCCGAGGTGTCTGGCAGCACTGTTTAAGAGCTATTGAAGTTCCATCAATACTTTTAATTGCTTTTTGTGGTTTCCCGGGCTCTGAAGTGTGGCCTTTCAAGGTGAAGCTGTCTTCTTAACCCTGCTCCACACCTGAGTTTATCCTGCCAGGCATTCACTGGGTCAAAATGTTGCGGAAAAGAACCTCCGCCTTTTAGAGGATAGGAAAAAAAAGGGCTGATTATCTTGACGGGTCCTTTTAGTGAATCCTACGGGCTATTAAAGACAAGACTGGATGCATGTTAGTAGGAAGGATGTCTGTACAGGTCACAGGACACAGCGCAGGGTGGATTAAAGAGGAGAAAGGCACAGTCAAGGGAGGTTAGGCGGATTGAGACAGGAAAAGGAGGCGAGGCTCTTTCAGTTTCTGTGATGGAAGAAATACACTGTGCTCAATCACAGGTTATCCCTCTCTGTGTCCAGCTGACCTGAGTTATGCACAGCGCAAAAACATCAGCTCAACTTAGCACTGCGTTGTGTGTGAGACAATGTTTCCCATAAGTCACCCTCCTGGAATGCAGCGCTGCTGAAATGCCAAGAAGCAAATATAAGCAGACATATTTTATGAGTGGAAAGGATGGTCCTGCTCTGTACCCAGCGAGGGAGAGGGAGGTGGACAGAGGGGAGATATGTTCGGAGAGGAAGGAGGAGTGTGGGGAGTAACCTTGAGGAGAAAATTACAGTTCTTCAGTGTTTGAAAGACAAGTTGAGAAGAGAAGCTCCACAAAAACACAATTTCTACTCCTACAACTCCACATCTCTCCCGCTATCTCCTGAAAGGTGAGCGGGTATCAAAGCGGAAACGAGCCAAGCCGGTGTATTGAAGCCTGATGAGCTGGCGTGCGTCTGCGCTCCTGGCAACAAAGCCAAATCGACACATCGCCCTGATCTAGTCACGCATTGTTTCCAGTCATCTGACCCCCTGACCCTGACACTTGTTTAAATGTCAGAGAGGCTGCTTATCACCGCTGTGCCACCATCACACAGCGAGCATCCCTTACCTCTATTTCTTCTCCCTCTCCACCCCCCCGGTGTTATTTTGTGTTTAGTTCAGCTCAGTGAGCGCACTGCCAAAACAACGTGAGAAAAATGGGATAGAGAAGAGGTCAGAACCAGTCATCTCTGAGAGGGAGCTAGCTAGAGCGAAAGATCAACAGTCAGCCAGTGAAAAACAAGGAGGCTAACTTATCTCCTACTCACTGACTAACTTTTCCACTCTGTTTTAATTTTTAATTTTTTTTTTTTTATCATTCAAAAGCTTTGTCAAACACATTCACAAATTTTAATACTATGCTGTAATTATATTTTATTGATACAGTATATCCCTTATTATGATATACCTTTTTGATTTACTCTATGTCTTACGCAATCTGGTGTAGCCACCATTAGGCTGTACTGACATGAGCACCGCATGAACAAAAGCACACACAGCCCATTTCATGTCATTTCAGTACATCCATTGCTTCGAGGCAGTGAGGAGTGCAAATGCAAAGGGTTCTGGGGGAAAAAAAAAACACAAACACACACGCACACTAGAAGAGCAATAAACTGGCTCAACTTTTTCCACAGCGCGATGTGATGTTATCTGGCAAGGTGCCAGATGAAAACTTCAGTTTGTGATTTATTACGTTGTAATTTGTTGCGTAAAAAATCTTTGCATATGACGTTGTGGCAAGTAACTGTGCAGAGAATATGTTATTTGTTACAATGAAAATTACTTCATAAAGCACAAGCTTGACTGGCTATTTGAACTGGACATGTAGATCCCATACACAGTTTGGTGTTTCAACATATAGCAAGTTCAGCATGATAGATTCTCCTGGACATATTTGTTGGCAAAAGCTGCACCCAAAGCTGTTTGAGTCTTTGCATAAACTTTAGGATTATTGTGCAGGTTTACAGGTTTACAGGTTAGCTTGTTTACTTTTGCTACTGTAGGGATGTTTGTGTACATGTAGCTTTGCATACATCTACACTATGTATGTTCAATATTCTTAATTAATGTTTAATGCGGATGTATGCCTTCAGAGAAGTATTTCATTGGTTGTGCTGATAAAATGCCTATAAAAAGAATGATATCAGTGTGAGAGAGACGATAGGAGGATGGAGAGTGGATGATATGCGAGATGGAATAGTGAGCGTGGGAGTGAAAGCTGTCTGTTGTAGAAAAGCAGAACAAACAGTGATGACGTTTTCGGTACTTACAGGTCAGGTGTCAGGGAAATGCGTGTTTTAGCGTGCATACAAACATAGGCCAACACAGGTACGGCACCCACGCACAAACATGAACACATTGTTCCTCAACTACCGCACATCTATCTATACGTTTACCCTCACTGAATGAGTGTGTAAAGCCCTGTTTTGAGTACCACATCACAAAAACTACACACGAAGATCATGTAATACACCTCTCCCACGCACTCAAACACAAAGGGCACACTGTGTGACACACACACACACACACACACACACACACACACACACACAAAGACTAATCATACCCCCACACGCACTCCCCATCCATCTGCCTGAGGTGTGTTAGGCTCTTGCAGCAGCAGTAGCCATGCAACAGATCTATCAATCCTTTTCCTAACATCACAGTATGTGTGCCTGCCTGCCTGTCTGCCTGTTCTGGCTGCTCTCCTCCACCACGCAGGCCTTTCAATGAGCCTCTCTATCTTCCCAGCGCTGACTCACTCCCTCGCTCCCTACCTTACTCTATGACACACACACACACACACACACACACACACACACACACACACACACACACACACACACAGACACACACAGACACACACAGACTTGCCAGGGACAAACACACACACTCAAATTCTTGCAAGAGTACACAACAGATGCACATAAACTGTGCATGCTGATAAATACACACACACATGCTTTGGATGTAGCCCAGTTCAGAGAGAAATGGGAACAGGAAGTTGTGAAAAGGGCTTTAGGGCTGTCAAGCGCTGTGGGTGAGTGGAGGTCTTCAGCTCTTCATCTCTCTTTCTCTCTCTCTCTCTCTCTCTCTCTCTCTCTCTCTCTCTCTCTCATGCTCCTCCACACTCTCACACTGCTTCTCCTTCCCTCTTTGTCTCTGTTTTTCTCCCTCGCTCTCATGCTCTGTCCATCTCTATATCTGTCTGTGCACTTCCACATTTACTGTAGAAATACAGCAGAGATTTGGGGTTTGCATCACAGATGGAGTGGAGGATTGAGGATGGCAGAGGGAGAAAGAAAAGGAATAGATTGCGAGAACCCAAAACCGCTCATTTGCCATCCATGCCCACAAGGGCCTCTTAAAAGGCAGCGGCGGCATTTGAAATAAAGCAGGGCTGACCGAATGGAGACATTTTATTTTTCCTGCCAGTGCCCGGAGGCAGAGGAAATGACCTCAGCCCTTTAAAGGACCTCCGTTTCCTCCTCCGCCGCTGGGAGATAAGGCTATGCCGAGATTCACCGGTCTGACTGGCGCTCTGCCGCGACGGCCCACCGCACTGAATTGTGGGAGATAGATGAGATGAGAAGATAGTCTCCCGTGACTGTGTGTTTGGCACTTTGTTGTTCATTTCTTTGCCCAGTAACTTGCCATCCATTTTGTATGAGGATGCTAAAAACTCACAAGGGCATTACATAAACTTGCATCTTGAAAGAATTACCGTCGCCTCTTCTGTATTATGTGAGTGACTTGATGTAACACGCTAACTTCCTGTTTTGTCCCCTTTAAATAAAAATCACGTTTGAAGTATCCAAACATTTGGTTTAAAGTAACATATACGTCCGACTGAAGACCCCGGCCTTGCCTACAGTTCGTAAATTTGGACACACTGACTCCCTTGCCTGTTGAATGCTGAATAAATTTTTCCTCGCTAGGCTACATTCACTGAGCCTCAGTACTGTGTGAGCCTGTCAGAGGCTTGACCATTACAATCTGAAGCATCCTTTTCCCTTACCACAGGATCAAGCTAATGGAGAAATATAGGCAGTGTTACATTCTAACAAAACAGATTTATTGCTGCATCAGTGCCTGAGTGGAGTATTGCATGACTCCAAGCATAAGGGCTATTGATGAATGAGGTGACGCTCTCCAAAAAGGCCTGTTTTTCATTGTCATGTGCATGTGTATCCGTGTATTTGGGGTTGGATGGGGAGGAGGAGGGAGGGGTGGGGGAGAAAAGGGAGAGAGTGCTTTTTGCATTCGTTATTGGTTTCTCATTAGAGGGCCGAGATATAAACATTTGTCTATGTTGTACACGATGCCGGCGCAATTAAGGATTCTCTTTGCCGCCCCCTCTGCCCTTTGAAAGTGAATTATGTGCAGATGAGAATCTCGACTGAAGTGCGGCCAACAGCGGACCTTTTCCAAATGCCTCTGTTCCCTCAAAGCCATTCCAGAAAGAGGCGAGATCGGTTGAAGGAGGGAGGGGAGAGAAAGTGTGTGCCGTTTCCTGCTTTCATTGCGTATTAATGATTCTAATTAGCAATAGCTGAGGGATAATCACATTGATTTGGACAGATTCAGCATGCAGAACTCCACTGGATAACACCCGCAGCCTTTGTTAGCATCCCTTCCCCCATCACATGCACACAAAAAGACACACACACAAATCAATTTTCTCCCCCCCCCCCCCCCAATATACATTCCAGTAAGTTCTAAGTTGGCTGTTTACCAAGTCGGCGTATGATTGGCCAAGTTTGTCGTAAATAGAAGCAGCCGGGCCATCAGCGCCGCATTCCTTGAGCTCTGACCTTTTGTACCACCCCCACTTCCTGCGCTGTTTTTGCATGCAGTGTGGTCGTTGCCTGTATATGTGTGTGTATTTTTAATGCTTGTGTGTGTGCGTGTAGTCGAGGTCGTGGTGAGGTGACATCCAGGAGCCACAGAATTACGCCTCAAAATAGACCGAGGTGTCCCGAGACTATTTTTACACAGAGATCCATTGCAGATTTGTGCAATTTATATTATTGTACAATAAAATTGTATTATATTTGTTCATTTTCTAAACTGTTGTTCTTCACTGCCTGTGCCCCGGATCCAAACAAAGACAGAGAAATCTGTATTAGATTTCAACAAAATACAAACAGGCTCTTGGCAATCTCTGTTGCAGATTTTTGTCACCATCATGGCTTTCTTCTCTAGTCACTGACTCAGTCCATTTTACAACACAACCCTGGGCTCCCTGTTGCTTGTCTTGTTTGTTGACAAATGCCTCGGAGGGCACTGGTGGAAGGTGAGGGGGCGTACCTCCAGTCATCTCTTATCCCAGACCTCACACGTGGATGGCAGGGGAACCACAATGAGAGATACGGCCTTCCACTGACCTGACAAGGCCCTGGCCCCTTGAATATCCCCTGACTAATGATCATACCCTTGATTAGTTAAGGAAGGCATAAATCATAACTGCAGTGAGGAGGAAGGCTAGCTGGAGGCGGCCAGACCGTTCCTCATGAATGACTAACAGATGCAAGTCAAAAAAGAAAAAAATGGGCTGCCTAGATGTTCAGAGGAATGGGACACTTTGTCTTTGTCCAGAATTTAATGTTTGTCTTTACCTGGAGATTTTGCCCATGTTCAGAGGGCGCTTGATTTTCATTGATCCGGCTTTATTCAAATATTTAGCCTGTCCCTCTCATCTCGCTGGTGGTGCTTTCAGGCCTAGTACATGACGTGATACGATTGCTTATTACAAACTACCACCCAAATGGGGATAAAATGCTAGCACACAAGTTGGCACTCAGCATGAATATTAAAGTTATTAATCTCCAGGTATATCTGGAATGAAGGGAGGGCAGCTGTTTGAAGATATCCCATAGGTGAAGTGAAAGAGAAATGTGACAGAAGGACTGCACCTGCTCTTTGTGTAAAAAATGTGCTTGAAGTGCTTGTGGCATTTTCACATCAACAGGTACCATAATGAGCAGCTATTCAAGGGTGTTTGACATTCTAACCTGAGTGTGTATGAAAGTGTGTGTGTTTCTGCGTGTGTGGGCGCACTTGTGTTGCTATCTATACACGTCATAACGTGTGATTATGCTGCCATGTGTGTGTCGACTGGCATTTAGCAGTTTGTGTTTGCTTGTACACTCGTTAGTGGTAGTACTTAGCCGTGTAAATGCATGTGTGTGTGTGTGCGTGTGTGAGTGTGTGTGTGTGTGTGTGTGTGTGTGTGTGTGTGTGTGTGTNGTGTGTGTGTGTGTGTGTGTGTGTGTGTGTGTGTGTGTGTGTTGTATGTGTTCTTTGCAATATCTGTGTGGGGGTTCTATATAGCCTCTCAGTTTTTTTGCCACAGGTCTCATTTTAACAACCTCTTGACAAGTAATTAACACCCTTCAGGTCTCAAACCATTCTCGAGTGCTCTTCACATGTTGCACCAAACACAGGGGGGTTTTGCTGTTAAGCAAGCAAGCTGATGGAGCCACCCAGGAGGCGAGCGGCGATGCCATTTAGGGATCTGAATGACGACCATGTCTGCACACGTTTAAGTTTTTCTTTCACGGCATGTTCTGCCCCTTTAAATCAGTGAATGGCAGCAATGAGTAGATCTTCTTTAACTGTGTGAATACTTTGTTTTTGAATGCCTCCTCAGGTCTGTGAGGATAATGCTGTATCCCCAGAGAATTTAGAGGCAATGACTGGAAGCTATACTTCATCTGAAACCAGACTCCATTTGTCTTGATACCAGTTTTTAGCAGCACAGTGTAGATTGTAACATAACATATTTTAAATAGTGTCTCGGCTGTCAGGCTGAATTTAGAGCTGAAATGTAGTAGAAGCCATATGGCGCTGTGCTATAGCTAATGAGTGTGAATAGATATGAATTAATTAAGGAACAAAAGAAAGACTGTAGAAAAGGAAGAAAAATGATGAAGAGGAAAATGACGTTGAAAGAAATGCTGAGATATAGAGGAAATGAACCCATATGTTAAGATATTTCAATATTGACCAGTTAAAATGTTAATCTCACATAGTTCTGTGTTTCACATTTCATCCTTCCTTCAGTATTAACAAAATAGCTTCATTATGACAGTTTCTACAGTGTGATTTGGCACCAGTCTTGTCTTCATAGTTTCTAAAGAATATCAGAGCAGGTGAAAATGTGTTGCTAGCATGAATGTTAAACAGTTTCTACCCCTAACGTGCATCCAATCTTTTCGCTACTGTATGCATCAGTTCTGTACGTGCATTGTTGCACAGAATTCATCTATAACACTTACACAAATATTGGATGAGGGGCGCCTTTTTTTAACCTCCTGCTCAGTTTGTCTTCAGCACAATGAGCTGCCAGTGGCCCCCTTGGCCCTAAGCCCTGGCACTCTGCCCTCTGCAGATCCCGACTGCAGCTCTCTGACAAGGACACTCCTGCACCTGCAAGAGAAGATGACAGGAAATACAATACAGCCAGTAGGCTGGCTGCTTCAGCCCAAGACGAATGCCTTAGCTATAAATCCATGTTGCAGGGTTGATAAGTTAATTGCCTGTACCGCTATCTCCTCGCCAGTGTCTAATATAAAACAGCCCTCTGTGAGAGTTATTTTACAACAAATGGGTATTGTCTCCAAGCGCAAGGCAGGCAGGATGGTGACACTGGACAAGTAAATGAGGGATCTTTATTTTGAGGAGTTCCAAGAGCTGCTGTGTGTGTGTGCGTGTGTGTGTGTGTGTGTGTGTGTGTGTGTGTGTGTGTGTGTGAGTGCGTGCATAACAGCAATTTCATGTTCGTATGGTGCAAGTTCTTGCTAATTTTACCTCATCTGTCATTTAAGTTCATGTGTGCAGAAACACAATGTGGATTTACAGCTGTTTTGTGTTTGCAGATGTTTATTTTGTAGGTTGTCAGACGTAGATGAGGCTCTAGTTCTACTGGGGAAGTGTTGCCTTACGACTTCTCACTTTTCTGTGGTGTTAATGCTCTGATGGCAGTGATGTGGTCAGAAGTGCCTAACCCAAAGCTAACATTGTAATACACACCATAAAAAAGAAAAAAAAAATTGCAGATGTTTCTCTGTGGGACTGAAAGATAGATTTATGATCCTCCCCTGTTTACTCATGTACCCACACATGCACACACACACAAACAAAAAAGTTGGAGGTCATACACACCCATTGAACAGACACACAAGCACAGAGATACACATTCACGCACACACCCCACCACATGGTTTAGTGGAGGGTAGCCGCAAAATTTATCATCAGTCAGCTGCTGGTGGTGCAGGATAAATGGAGGAGGACAGAGGAATGCAGTCCCAGTGAGGATGCTCTCTCTGGGTTTGGAGTGTGACCAAGGCGGTCTTGGTTTGGCCGCAGTTAGTCATGGGTCCATCTTGCTATTTAAAACCCCCATGCCTCTCCCTCAGTGTTAGCACAGCTCACCACAACCTCCCGAAACCATCACCCACCCTCCCCGCTGGGCAGAAGCTTGGTGAAATCCCCAAATGAACCGTAGACATCTATAAATGTACAAGCAATAAAATATTTCAATGGCTTCTTTTCATTCATTCTGTATTTAGGTTTTTTTCTTCTGAATTCCTTCTGTTAGGACATGTCACATAAACACATCTGTAATGCCTTAGTGAGAGTAGCTGTGTCATTATAACTAACAATGACTCTTGTTATCAAATCATTATTTTTATAGGATTAATCACTGAATCAGTAAATCTAATACATTTTAGAAAATAGAGAAAAAGTGAGTCTTCATAATTTTCCATGGCCTTAGGTGACTGCTTCAGATTGTTTGTTTTGTCTAATTAACATTACAAAACCCACAAATTTACCCATTTTACAGCAATGTAAAAAAGAGAATAACCTCACTAGTTGAATTTACAGAAAAACGTCCACAGTTTTATTAATCAAGTGATTATTTTAGTCATCGAAGAAAAATTTCTAATATTTGCTGGTTCAAGTTTCGCTAATGTGAGCAGGTGCTTCTTTTCTCAGTTTTATATCACTGTAAACTGAATATCTTTGAGCTTTGGACTTCTGATGACACAAAAAATAATCAATAATCATGACATCACCTCAGGCTCTTGACTTTAAATGGGCATTATTCATTCTTTCTGACATTCAAAACAACATAAAAAATAAAAGAAAATGATTAGATTAATCCTTAGTTGCGGCGCCAAAAACTTCATCGATTAATTTTCTCTTGATCAACAAATGTATTAATTGACTGGGCTCAGTGCTTATATTATTGTGTATTAAGTATATACACACTCGCAAATATACAAATACAAAAAAAAGTCACATGCAGGCATTTGTACACACAGTCTGTGTATATCGATACGTATATGCAGTTCAAAGGCAGAACGAAGTCAAAATGATGCAGATACCACACGATGGAATGAGATGCGGCACTATACGGCTGCACCATGAATCATAAGAATCATATTACAGGCATTGCTATGCATATTTGTCCATGGAGTGGTCCATCTATCTCCTCCATTAACCATAATTACTTTTATACATGCAAAGTAGGAATTATTAACATACGTGTAACCACAATGATTAATCACCCATGTGCAACGGCAGCCTCAGAACTCCTCTTGATGACTCACAAGGACATAAACAATTACACTGTTTGCCCTGTACACTATTGTAATGCTCCATGACTTGTCACTGATTCATTATTCATACTTAGGGCATTATTATTCCATTGTACGTGGTGCAAAATGGGATCATTAGCGCTGAATATGAGAATGTGAAAAATGAAAATATTGGGGAAAATGGTGGTGGATATCGTGGGTAGGAAACCCCAAACAATCCTGACTATTAGCAGATAAAGAATGGTAATTTCCCCAGAAGTAATTAGGATTAGCATAATTTGATGGTGAATGCATGAATGATGCATGGATGATTGATATGTCGATACACGCACTGTAATGAGTCCCTTATCTCCGCTTTTCACTGAAGACTTTTGTGTGGAGCGTAGCCCGAGGGGGCATCTACTGTAGTACTAGACCTCCGCAGGGGGAATATGTTAGGGAGCACCCTGCCTCATACACACAAGTGCAGTCACTGGGGCTACAGTAGAGTGGAAGTGGTGGTAGCATACTATAGCATCATCCTGTAGTAACTGATTGAAGATGGTCCTTTTATCTTGACAGGCTCCCTGTTAGAGCCAGACCAGGAAATATGATATGGCAGCTCATGTTCTCTCAGAGAGACAGACAGTCTGTGTGTCTGTGCATACAGTGTGCGTGCGTGTGAGTGCATGCGCGTGTGTGTGTCAAACACCCAGTGTGCTTGTGTGAATGTGTGTTGTGTGTCAACTCTGTGTGTGTGTGTGTGTGTGTGTGTGTGTGCATATTAGTGTGCAGCTGCACAGCATTATCAGCAGCCACGCATGTAGCCAGTCACTTTGAGCTGCTTTTAAGTGACAGCTATCGATTGGATGTTTGTGTTGTTGCAGAGGCTTCAAAGCAGCACCTTGCCCTCTGCATCCCACTTGAGATAGTAACTGTAGAGTACCCATATTGAATACAGTAGGAGTACAGCATGTACTTGGCTTCAGAAACTCATTCTTCAAGCAACATCTGTGTGCATCTGTGTGTAGGTGTGTGTGTTGTTTAAGTGTGTGGAGTGCGGTGTCTTAAATTGAGTGTAACGTTGTTCCTTGACTCTTTGACCCTGCTGCTTCCTCGCAACTTAATCGACTTCTTCCTCTGCTCAGCGACTGAACGAGGATCAGTGTAGCATACAGTAAATGCATCTGCAAATGTATACACCCGTCCATACATTAGCAAGTATACAAACCTAGTTTAAAAGGGCTAGTTCACCAGAATTATAAAACAACTTTTTCTCACACTGTCTATACAGTAGGATTTCTGCCTCAACCACAATGGAGGTACATTTAAAAACAATGTCCCAATAACTCTGGATAAACCATTGAACATACTGAGGATATTTATACCAGTCATTGTGATGGAACTCAAAGTCAAATCAAAATTAAAATATCAATACATCAATACAGTGGTCAAAAATTTTAATCAAAGAAAAGGAGAAATTGAAGTTTCTTTTATTTATCTTAGGTAACAGTGCTCCTTTCATTGGTATGAGAGGCGAGAGGAGTGAATTTTTGGTACTTACTGACACTGTCTCTGCTGATAATTTGATAAAAACATCAAAATCTGTGTTAGCAGGCACTACAAAAAGTTCATCACCTCAATTTACAAAGTCACAAAGACAGTTAACCAGCTGGTGGGCAACATCATTACCTATTTCTTAGTCCCATAAGTGATTCGAGCACTCCCTGTAGTTAATCTGTGACACTGTACGTTACTCTGAATTAAGACTGAAATCACAGAAGGCTGAAGTTAGAGGACAACCTGTTTCTGTGAATTTTCACCGTCTGGTTACCATCACTATAGCTAAACCCATGAGAGCCAGACAGCTGACACTAGTTTTATCCCCGTCGTTTCTACAGTATAACACAGGACAAACACAGCCCTGAGTATGCGGCAGCTGTCGATGACTCAACAGGGGTTGAACAAATGAAAAGGAACATCTAGTGGAGATCAATGCCAATGTCAGTGAGCTAGCCTAACTAGTGTCCGATTTCCAAGTGGAATACAAACTTCACAGCACAATGGATCCTGCCAATTTTCAATGTTGAAGGGGACAGGCGTCTTTAGTTGTAGTATGGTACATAACAAACAGTGTGTGGATTTGTTAAAAAAAGGGGGGAAACTGCCTCATTCAGTTGTACACTTCTAGCAGCGTCACCGTCATGCGATGTCAGTCAGCCGCTGCCAATAGGCATGAAGCTCGAACACTGTTTCCACACGTCCCAAATCCCTATAGTACCCTTATAGTTTACATCTACATACAAAGAGAAAGAAAAAACCAAAACGTGTAGTTATGTTTTAAACCCAATTCTCAATCTTAATACTTACCTAAATTATAAAATGATAAATAATTCTTATTAATCTAAGTATAATGTATAAACTTATACTTTACTCTTTGAACGGTGAGGATGAGCCTGAATGACCCACTTAACTTCATTATTCTAATGCTACAAATTGTTTCTCACAAGTATTGAAGCAGAAGAGCTCACACACACACACACACACAAAACACACAAACACAGATACAAATACGCCGACTTTTCCATAACCTCCACAACTCTTTTGCCTTGACTTGAGATGTCTCCATGTCTCTCAATTATTATTCACTTTTCGAACAAAACAAGCCTTTAACAGTTTTACCCCGTGGCTACTGATCAAACATTCCACAATACAGAATCATTATGCATATATCAGCTGCAACAACCGCACAGGAGAAGAGAAAACCGGATCTGCAAGTGGAGGCAGCTCGGCTGAGTGTCGATTCAGCTGACCCCAAATAACCCCCTTCCTTTTGTACACACCGTTTCTCTCACTGTCTTTCTCTGCACCCTCCCCTCCTCTACTTCCTCCATTCAGAGCCGCCTGAATATAGGTCAGCATTCTCTAAAATCCTCACCCTGCTGAAAGTTTGATAAGTACACTCCAGGTGGTAGTGGGTGAATATTAAATTTGTAATTGGGAGTCCCAAGTATCCACCATTGGAATATTCTGATTATTAAAGAGGATCAGCCATCACTCAATGTGTGCCTTTAATATGGACCCTCCCTCCTTCATTGTGTTTAAATGGTCAGTTCCTCCAAATGATATAAAAGCACATCTAGTGGTGTCTAGCCATGCGGATAGTTTTGGCTTTACTCACCCAAATTTGTATATATCTCTTCGTTTCTCTGTCTTCATCCCAGGGCAATGGAGGTGAATGAAATGTTGTTTGTGGTACCGTGAAAACATAACTTTTAAAAGACATCATGTTCATCATGTTTCCAAAAACAATATTCCCCCTTCCCTGGATATTCCATTGTGAACAGTTTTCACTGAAATGTATTTTTACCAGAAGAACACAGACATGTGACAAATTAAAGGGAAAACCCTGCATATAAAATGAGTGGAAAAACATCACGATGCCTGCAGATGGCTCCATACAAGACACGAGGTGTCACTGAACAGTTTAACGAGTATAAATATGATGCGAATCACATGCCCTAGCCTTCACAGTGACCACGTCTCAGCCCAACTGAAAACGAGACTGTCCTCCCAAGAAGAAGAGACAACATCAGTCATTTTCAGCGAGTGGCCCAAACTGACATATGTTTGCGTTCATGTGACAAAGCCCTCTAGAATGTGTAGGAATGATGCCAGGAGAAAAGGAAGAACTATTATAAAGTGACAAAGTCTGTGTAGGAGGGAGGTCAGAGTGGATGGATGGGTCAACACAACATTAGCCTTTAACACAGGGGAGTACTGTTCATTTCCTGTTTCAAACCTTAAGTCAACGATAGTGTCTTTTATTCATCAATGGAATCATCCCCGAACCCTAACCACGTGTTTGCTATATTCAGCATGATGACGAAGGTCCTCTAAACTTACTGCAGGACATTTTTTTAATCCAAACCATGATTTTCCCCTCAACATAATTTCATTTTTGTGACTAAATCTAACCAAACCTCAACCGCATTCTTAGCCACCATCTGAAAAACAGATTTATTTTTGATTTGTAAACGTTTTGGACGGGGCAGACAAATAATGCAGTCCTGCCAATAGGGTTATCAGATCAGAAAACGCCTTTATGTGTCATTCTAAAGACATTACAAAGACACTTTATGTTGGTATTTTGTTATACATCTGTAGTCCCATGTATTTCTTCATTGCTGTGAGCACCACAAATAAAATTAAATCACCAACAGTGTATTTGGTTGGCGGCAAAAGATGCAGAAAATATGCTCTTTCTCTGTGCAGCAACGTTCAGTTCACAGTCTCAGTTGTGACTAGAGTTAGCCTCAATTTACTAATCTAATCCGTACTAATACTAATCCAATAATATTAAAACAAGCTCGCTACAGTTTAAAAACAATGTTTTGACAGCAGCCACGTGGGAAATCAAACTTTAGACAGCCAGCTACAATTTCTGACATGCCAGATATTCTCCCAATTCCCCAAGAGCCGGATCCTCATCATCTTCTGATGCCCCTGAACTGAACGTCAAACGACAACCAATCTGATTCTAAAATTCAGAGGTGAGCGAATCTCAGTCCAAATCAGGCTAAATGGGTACGTTGTCATCCCTGCTTAAGTTAAATAAAAGATGGGAAACCCTGGTCATTGCAGCACTTACAAAAAATCTTTCATGGTCCAGTTTCTCTGACTGTCGCTGGTATTTGAATCTGCACATTTCACTCTGGCTCTTCATATTTCCACAATTAAAGGCCCACCCCTCCCAGCCCCGCTCTAACAGCTGGCCATTAATCAGTCCTTGCGCTCAATTTCTCTTCCGCCACTGGTTATGATTTTCACATTACTCCACACTCCTTCACCGCCATCCGACAGGAAAATGACCCAAACCCCCACCACCACCACCACCACCACCAACACACAGACACACACCTGAAATGTCTAAGAAAGTGAGATGTTTGTTGATTGTATGAAAGCGAACTGCACACAGACAGGGTGAGAAAGTAAGGTGTTTATGTGTATGTGTGTGCTAGTATGTGTGAGTACATGATCCTTTCTAACATGATGGGGTAACCACGCCAGCGAGTCCCCCCTCCCCACCTCACACCCATTATCCTTTTCTAATTACACTTTCCTTCTGAAACAGTGGATCAGAGGGCACCATTGACTGCTTTTAATCCGCCACCAAATTTTAATTAACACAGACGTGACCCCCGTCTCCGATACATCCCGGAGAACGTCGGGATCACAATAACTCATAAATCACAGCCACAAATTTCATACCCTCCACTTTCCTCCGCTGATGAATTTCCAGATGGGGGCT
>NW_019174365.1:10283483-10365233 GCF_002260705.1 Seriola dumerili
GAATGTGGCAATTATTTTGATCAAATGGGATGAGATCTGACAGGAGGAGATGATATTCTGTGCGGTGCTCAGGTGTGCCATTTCTCAAATGCACCATTTGGCCGTTTCCTCTCCCCCACCAGTGTCCTCCTTCCAATATTTATAAGAGGGCAGACTCTCAGAATATAGATAAGAAGCAGTGCTCTTTGCCCATCTGATTTTAAGACCACACTTTGCATTGCTCCCCTTTACTCAGTCAATATTTTCATGAGAGAGCTCTTGTGTCCCAAAACAAAAGAGCTGACCTTTTTAACAGTGTGTATGTGTGTGTGTGTGTGTGTGTGTGTCTGGTGTGTCTGTATGTCCGGTGTGTGTGTGTGGGCACTTTCACAAAATCATTTACTATTAGCATCCGTGTATAAGAGTTTATTTTTGAATTTCCCTTGTTCTGTTCACACGAATGACACGGCCAACGTTCTGTGCTGCAGCTCTGTGCTTTTATCACACTTGTGAGAGACGTTAAGGAGTAGTTTGCTTTTATAGACTCCCTCTGCATCTCTCTAATGTCTCTTTACCAGGTATCACTACCATCACTCTATCGGCTCCTCCTCCTCTACCTCGTCTCCTCGTCTTTCTCTCTAATCCCCCTCTCTTTTGCTTAATGCCATTTCCTCTTGCCATCTTTTTTTTTTTCCTCTGCACACACAAACACTCACACATTCATAAACACATTTGTATTCTCATCCACCATGTGTTGCCCTGCCAAACATCCAATGAGTGCAATTTATTCCCATCAATAATTAACAGCAGGCTGTCTCTGTGTCTGCCTACCTGCCAAGGTGTCTCTGACACCCTCAGCTCTGTTGCGGCGGAACAGTGTTCCCCTCGCGGAGCCGGATGAAAACCCAGGTGAGCCTTGAGGAAGGTGTAAATCACAAAGACGATTGCTAATGCCACGGACGACTTCCGCAATAAGAGCGTTCAGCCTCATTCTCTCACTCTCCCTGCTCCATTTTGTCACATATATCTCTCCACAACAAAGTAATAAACGAATAGCAAGTCAGAGCCAGAGGCTTTGAGCTCATTAAATAAAACCGTCACAGTAATCAAGTTTTGCCTCTTTTCCTGCCTTGACGCCATTAAAATGCTTTTATTAAGGTGGCTTATTTTAAACACAGCTGCAAAGGAGGCAAGAAGAGCGAAAACAGAGGGAAAAGGGAAGCGTCACTTGATTTCCTCTTCTCTCTCCAATGTAACAGCCTGCTGTCTCTCTTCTCTTACTCCCCTTGGAATTTGAAATACCAAGGCAGCAGAGATGAAACATTGCCTTCCTTTTGTCTTGCCCTCCCCTGGGGATGGTGACAGCGAGAGGGAGGAGAGGAGCCATAATTAAGACACCTAAAGGACACTTCCCCCCTGCGCCTCCCTTCCTGTCACTCACCTCTACACAAGTCACAGATAAGAGCACTTAGCATAGGTGTGGAGCATTTGTGTGTATTTGTGTGTATCTCTGTATGTCTGTGTGTCTGTGTGCAAATTTGTGTATGAACTTGACAATGTGTATTTTTTTGTGCATGTGCCTGTGCTTGTGCTTAATATGTGGTTGGTTATTTCTGAACGTACACATAACAATCTTAATCATTTGTACACACACACAAAACCATATACATATTTGTTGTTGTATATTTGCACATACCGCACAGTGCATGAGAGTTTACTAGAAACTAAAACCATAGAGTGAGCAGCAGTTCTGCAGACAGAAAGGCCTCGTTGATGAGAAAGGTCAGGGGGGAATGGCCTGACTGGTTGGAGCTGACAGAAATGCTAAGGTAACTCAGATAACCACTCTTTACATCTGTAGTGAGAAAGAAAAACATCTGCGAATGTAGAACACCTCGAATCTTTAGATAGATGAGCTACAACAGCAGAAGACCACGTCAGTCTCCTCTCCTGTCGACCGAGAACAGAAGTCTGAGGCTGCAGTGGACACAGGCTCACCAGCACTGGACAGTTGAAGACTGGAAAAATGTAGAATGGTCTGATGAATCTGGATTTCTGCTGAGGCGCGCAGATGGTAGAATTTGGTCAGAATTTGGCATCAACAACATGTATCCATGGACCCAACATGCCTTGTGTCAGCAGTCCAGGCTGCTGATGGTGGTATAATGGTGTGGGAAATGTTTTCTTGGCACACTTTTGGCTCCTTAATACCAGTCAATCATGGTTTGGATGGTACAGCCTATCTGAGTATGGTTGCCAGTCATATACATCCCTTTATGGCCACAATTTACCATCTTCTAATGGCTACTTTCAGCATGAGAATGCACCATAACACAAAAGAAAAGTGGTGCTCAAACTGGTTTCATGAACAAGATAATGAGTTCAGTGAACTTCAGTGGCCTCCCCAGTCACCAGATGTGGATCCAATAGAACATCTGGGGGGCGGGATGTGGTAGAACAGGAGATTGGCAGCATGAATGTGCAGCTGACAGATCTGCAGAAGTTATGTGATGCAATCATGTCAACATGGAGCAGAATCTCAAAGGAATGTGTCCAACATCTTGTTGAATCCATGCCATGAAGAACTGAGGCTGTTTTGAGAACAAAGGGATTAGTATTAATATGGTGTTCCTAATAAAGTGTTCCCATGTCTGTGTGTTCAGTATGAAGCTAGAGCCAGAAGGCAATGGAAGCAGGGGGAAATCCAAATCTGTCTACAAACTTAACTTAAAATAACAAATTAACATGTTGTATTTCATTTGTTTAATCTGGACAAAGATAGAGATGTAAAAGAAAAAAATGCAAACTGTGATTTTACATGGAGTTATGTTCTGTAAATATTTTTTGGCAAACAGCACAGTGACTCCCTGCAGTTTAATCACCGTGAGACTGCAAGCCAACCAGGAGGTCACTGCACCCAGCAACTGGTTGCCAAGAAAAAGTTAGAAATAAATCACCTCGGAAATACAACGTTTTGTTTTTAAATTTGTCTGTGAATGGATCGGATAATTGAGATAAAACTGATAAAAACAAGTTTTAGAGCTGCCGGTGGGCTATTTATAAACTTTGGACAGAGCCAGGCTAGGTGTTTCTACCTACTTTCCGGTCTTGCTATGCTTAGCTAAGAAAAGTAGTAGCTCCAGTGGTATTGATCTTCTCAGCTAGCCCTCGGCAAGACTATGGTGGTCCAATAGCATTCATTTTATTTTATGTTTCATTCAGTTTTACAGAATTTTAAAGATGAAAAAATGTGTACTAAAGTACATAATGCACATTTTACATAGTTAACAACATGTACAGATGTGCTGTCACTCAAATGGAACAGACAAGCTTTGTGACTCGTCAGAGCATTTATTACGATTTTGCCCCACCCCTTATGTGTGCGTGTGTGTGTGTGCACGCGTGCGTGCGTGCATGCATGCGTGTGTGTGTGCGTAGAATAATGTTACGGCACGTATTTGCCTCCTAACACCATGGACTCTATTCTCTGTGTCACTTTGTTGAGGTTGCTTTCTGAACTGAGAAAACTGACACGTTGAGCCGACAGAATGATAACAGGTAAACGCCACGTCTAGCTTCGCAAATGCAAACCTGTCAACCAGCCGCTCGCCTCACTCTCCACAGGCTGCCATTTTCCCCTTGAGCCAATCAGACTGAATTATGGGAAGGGCGCCCTCGATTGTGGTGTCTGTGTCGGAGAGGTAATTCCGCCTGACAGCTGCTTGCTTTCAGACAACAGCCAGTCTTTATGGAAATCATCCCTCCCTATTCTCCCTGCAGTCGGCTTCTGCTGATAACAGTCCGGATGAAAACAAAGCTGTCCTTTTCTTCTTTCTGTTTTTTTTGTTTTTTTTTTGTACTCTCTTCTCTTCTCATTGTGGACAGGCTAGAATTAGCAAAACAACTCTGACATCCTATGGAGTCTGACAATATCCACCCTCCTTTGAAGTTATACATACTTAGGACCAATATAAACTCAGAGTTGACACTTTCTTTCTTTGAATCCCACCACAAATTCTGTGATACTCATACTACTGCTACCACTCATAAAGATGTGTGTGAATATGTGTCATTTGAATTTGTTTTATCCTTCAAATAGTCTGGTAAAACTCTTTTCTAGTTTCTATTTTTGATTCATGATGTGTCTATATGGTTTTCTTCCATTATGATGTTATTTTTTATGTAGAAAAAGAATACATTTTTAAAATTAACAAGCAAAACAACAAAATTAATACATTTTACACCACAGTTACTTGAAAACGATTTGATTTTGGAGGGCTTTTGCAGATGCCCTGGTTTAAGCCGTGGTGACGGAGCTTGTGGTGCAGTGTGCCTCCATTACTACCCTTGTTCCAATAGCCAATATTTATAAGGTTCACAGAAGCTACAGGCAGACAGGAAGGCGCTGCTCGCCCTTCACTTCACATTACAGTGGGGAAATTATGCTAAAAGCATCATTAAAGTGCCTCCATGAAGTGAATCCCAAATGTTTATAACACAGTGCTCGCACCGGCACATCAACCAGTAGTCACCAGCAGATGCTTCAGATGGTTTAACGGTGTGAAACGAACCAGCGTGTTCAGTCCTCTTGCTCACTTTCTCTCTCATTTATTCTCACTCCTCTTTGCACTCGCTCTGTCTCTTCTGCCGTCTTCTCCTTTCTCTTCTCCTGTGGAAGATTTCCTGTCAATATCACATTTATATTCATGTGAAAAGCATGGATTCCACTCTGGGTGGTCCACAGTCAGTCAGCAGTCTTCTTATTATCCTTTTAAGGTGACTCTTTTGACGTTTTAGCTCCGTTGACCCCCAGGATCCCACAGTTCAGCTCAACACAGGGTGACCTCCGGGAAATAATCAAAGGGTTGGCTGACAGTGCTGTTAAAGTTGCCTGCTGACAACAGCTAGCCTAGCGAAGCTTGCCTTCCCCTAAGCATGGGTTAACTCTGAGGAGAATGTAGGGGGAAAACATTGTATTGTGAATCCAGCAGGATAATTGGACAGACTTTGGGATACAGGTGCTATCGACAGGGTTCCTTATGATTATAGTCACTCACAGCAGCTTGTTTCCTTCCATATTTTTTTGCCTACCAAGCTGCACATTTGAATGCAGGGTGTAAAGATCCAAAGGATGCTAGTAAGCATATTGTGTATATACTTCACTTTTTTGTTGTCATCTATAGTTTTGTCCTTTAGCAAGCACCTGTGGCTTTGTAGCCTCCTCTCCACCAAGGTGACTTTCAGGTACTCTGTAGCAGAAAGCTAATTGCTGTATGTCTCTTTCCTTTACACTTTGTTTCCCCATACCGTATGCATGTGGGTTTATCTTGAATTTAAAAGAATTAACCTTGCTAACGTTTTGTTTTTGATATTCTTTTTAATAAATCAGCACTTAGGTTTGCCATTTTAAAGAAGTTTATAGATTTTTTTTCCATTATAATGTGTTTCCGTTCAGATGTGCTACCTTTGCATCGACATGAATGAAGGAAAATGTTGGTACACATAAAATAAAGCATAAAGGATACAATCACTTGCCAACATGTAATTTCTTTGCAGTGTAGTTGACTGTGGTGTGGCTCAGCACACCTTCCCCTCCCTGCTCCTCCAGCAGAAGTGATAGTTTTGAAGGGCAAAGCCAATGAGAGTGAGACGGACCATCTGACGAGCACTGGCTCCCAAGCACCTCCGTTGGCTTCCACTGTCTCTGCCGTCTAATTACGCTTCAATCATCCACAGGAGCGCTGCGTGCGGTAAATTATTTCGCCGAGCAGCACGGAGACGTGCCGAGCTGTGAGCGTGAGACAGAGTGAGAAGCAGAGGCGCTGAGACTAAGTATAAATCAGTGAAAGCTGGAGTGAAGAGATGAAGCAAAGAAGTTAGGAAAGAGTGCGAGAAAAATGGGGTGAAAGGGGGACACAAAAAGCGAGAGACATCGCGGGAAGATAGAGCACTGGAAGGCGAGAGTGAGCGGCCTGCCAGCCATAATGTCGCCTCAGACAGCCTGTGCAGCAGGAGACAGGCCAGCGCTAATGACCAAAGTTACAAACTTATCACTTATCAGGCAGAGGGAGTTGGAGAGAGAGAGAGAGAGAGAGAGAGAGAGATAGATGGAGAGACAGGGGGGAGGAAAGGCATAACTGGCAATAGACAGCATCAGCATAACTAATCCTGCCAGACTGCTGCTGTGTGAAACTTAGCACAGATACAGAGGAATCATTTTTACATCATTGCAACTTCTTTTTAACAATTACAGTCTGTCATTAGATTCTTTTGGCGTGTGTTTTTATTGGTCTCCACTCGCAGCGAAATAGGGATCTAATTAAAGTACAGTTTGGAGTGGTTGTATTTATGTATGTGTGAATAGCATCTATTCTGTTCCCAAATTGCTCCAAAATGGCCTTGTGTCTAAACTGTACGGCTTGAAAAAGAATAGTGAAGGCCTGCATTCTGGGTATTTTCAATGCTGCCATGCTTGCTTTGATGCAAACATAAATATGGCTTTTTCAGGCTTGGTAATGGCCACAGTGTGCAGTTATTAGAATCTCTTTGATGTGGCAACTGTGCCAACCTGCTCGCCGTCTCTGTGAATTGATCTGGCTCAATTAGCAGGCCCGCAGAGACAACGTTCAAAGGACCGGGCTTCCACACTCAGCATTGACACACATAGACCAGGTGAAACGCTTTGCATTCATTTACTCAGCTGGCCCTGAGAAGACAACCTGCGAATAGCTGAGAACGCTTCCACCTTATCGAAAGCTATCACCAAGAATGTTTGGTTTGATCTTTAACCAGCACAGGTTCATTTCCTGCCAGGGTTTTTATCTTGATTTAACTAAGCAGCTATCTTCCAAACATCTCACCTTTACCTGTCTTTATATGCCTCCAAATGCATATCCACGTCCTTTCTGTGTTAAACTACGTGTGCATTGTACACAATGAGCCATCTCTTCCACCCATCCTCTCTCCCTGATTCAGCTGACCCATTTCAATTTGTCTTCATCAGTCATACCAATTAACTTGGGGATTAGATTCCTCAATGCCAGCCACCCCCAGTCCTTCCTATGTCCCACCATCTCTCCATAAATCCCTCCATCCACCCCTATACCTACCTCTGCTATGCAGTGCTGTTACCCTTAACCTTAAATACCATACTGCGCCTCTCAGCATTCAGCTAAGGTACCACACTGTTGATCTACGTCAAGGGAAAGCACTGAGCATTTTTCTTTCATTGAATTTTAGGTGTCAGAAATACTACTGCAAGGCTACTTACTGCTATCTTCTAGTCTTGAGAACTGTAATTTTAACTTGAGTGGTGCTCACGTAACCTATTTTTGTCAGTTTCTTTCAGCTGCTTATATGTGGTCTCAGAAATGTAAAAAAAAAAAAAAAAACAGCCTTTTCCTCCTTAATACTTTAGAATGTAAAAACCTGCTGCTTCTCCGACTGACTGGAAAGCACCAGGAGAAGTTTTAAAAGAAGGGACTCCAAAGGATGAATGACAATGGCATACCTACTCACACACACATATACAGCTTATCTAAAAGAAGAATTCAATTTTGAGCAAAGACACGTGCGGTATCGAAGAACATGCGTTCCAGTCTGTATTTGCATTGGCTGCAATCGAGTGAATACTTGAGTTACTCCGACAGCGATACTAGTATCAGAAATGGCTCTGATACTGCCTAAAATACTGGATCAGGCGTCAGTGACTAGATGAGTCTACGCACTGATCCGATTGATTATTTATTAATAAACTTTATATTTTCGCTCCCAGATAAAAACAACCATTTTCCTGGAAATCAATTCTTCTTCGCTGCTCTAAAAAAGTAGCCAGCACAATTGGCAATTTGGCAATATGTTACACTGGAAAGTCCCACAAGTGAAAAGGAAATGTGTACAGTATGCAAGGCTTCCATTTCCAGGGGTGGCACTAGTGTTAGGACAACTACTGTAGGAATTGTTATTTATTCCTACTTTTTTTTTTTTATGGCTGACAATCAAATTAGATGATAAAAGAAAGATTCTATGGCATTCATGTGTTCATTTTTTCACAAAGGGTTTAACCTGAGCCCTGCCATGCAACAATGATGGCAATAATATCACATCTATACAGAGTTAGTAGTATATGCGTGTTTTTTTTAAATTATTATTATTTATTTATTTTTTATGTAATGTATTGGATCAGTTCTTGGTATCATCCGATACCCAAGGTCAAGTATCTGAATCGGTATTGGGAAGAGAAAAATGGTATCGGAGCATCTCATAGCAGTGCCTCTGCTAGTCCTCATAGTGAATGAAGGGCATGAATGCAGCACTAATGAATATCCTCTTCCTGCAAGAGGATTTAGTAAATTCCCACAGAAGTGACTGTCAGTAAGACTTTATGTTTTTATTTATTCATTCATTAATGTATTCACTCAGCTGATATGAAGATAAGTAGCAGATACTATGGTCTACCTTGTAGTAGCACACACTAGAAAATGGGCTATATTAATAACAGTGGCTGCTTTCTAGTTTCTAAATGCTTTGAAAAGGCCTGTGAGGACGGAGCAAACTGAAAAGCGACAGTGACAACACTAAAGTGCACAAATTATAGAAGATATTATAGAAGTCTTTGGAACAAGAACTGAAGCTTTCTCATAGTTAGATAAGAGATATAGAGATATAGATCCTCTCCTTATTACATTGTTATATGCTTCTAAATAAGAAGTAAAGGCTTTATATGAAAACTACACATTTGTCAACCTTGTATACCGCTTTTTGATCGTGTCAATTTCCCACTGTTTATACACATGAGTTGGCTATATTAAAACATAGGACGTTAAATTCATATTTAATTCAACCAGAAAAAGTTGTTTGATTAATGTCACCCTTCCACTGCAGCGTCATAAGCACATCTGGCAACTTTAAGTTACTGTTGCATTCTTGTGTGAGTTCACATTCCCCGTCGCACTGAGAGTCACTCTGCATAGATCGTATTTAATCATAGCTGCGGGTGCTGCAGCGCAGTCAGATTAGAGCCTGTATCAGCGCTTACACTTAAACAGTTTTGCCAGACATAGCTGGGCTTCTATTGCAGATAGAAGATAACACAGTGTACTTTTGTTTGTATTTCAAATAGTGTATTAGCAAAAGAAATAAAAAGGACATTAATTACTTTCATTCCCTCATACAGTATAAATGTTTCCTTGCAGTGATCAGTGCAGGTTCTAGTTAGTGTTACATACAGTTGCCCTTTGATTCACTGAACTAGCTCTTTTCACATCAAATGATTCCTATCAGACGTGCCTGTTCCTTTTTCATTAGCCAGCTGTCCTCACACCATCAAGCACAACTTTCCTTATTACGACTTCCTCTATCTTTCCCTTTATCCCCCATCCTCCTCTCTCCATCGCACCATTTCTCCCTCACTACTTCCCTCCCTCTTTAACAAATTCTACAGGACTGCCATGTTAAATTACACTGACTGTTTCCATTTCTAGTGTCTTCAATCATATGTGAGAGGTCTGTAGGAAAAGGGAGCAGCAAGTCCAGGCAGAGCAGAGATGGAGGGAGATCAGGGCCGGGGCTCTGTCTTGCTGAAGGGTTGATGAACCAGCTCTCTGACACCAGTCCCAGTCCCATTCTGCTTAATGAGGAGGAGGAAAGCCAGAGTAACGGGTCCCTTTTCATCTCACTGACACTACTCCCATGAGTCTTTGTGTGTGAGTGTGTGGACACAGCCGTGGAAGAGGGAGATAAAGACAGGAAGAGATGGAAATAGAGACAGTAAAGGTTCTCATCGGCGTATCACGTTTTCGATCGTGTGAAATGTTCATTTTGGCAGGATGTGTGTCTTTATTGCATGTCAAAGAGATAATGAGAAAAAAAAATGCTGCCCTGACCTTTCCCGCTCTACTGAGGTCTTGCCTCAGAGGTCTAAGAAGTCAAGGTCAGCTTAATTTATCTAAGCTCAGAGGGCACCTGCCCTTAAGCCCCGTGGGCGCACACATACCGTATGTACATACACACTGCGACTGTTGCTGTGTGGAGAAGAGGGAAGGGATGTGGAGAGGAAAGAAAAAGAGTTAAGCTTTGGGAGGGGCGGCTCGGAGGATCTTTTACCTTTTTCTCCAGGGTCTGGATGGAGTAAGAGATGGTCAGCAGTTCAGAGGGAGAAACTAAGAGGAGACAGGTAGATGTATGGCACGTGGGTGTATAGGCCCCTCTGAGGTGATTTCACATCATTGCCTGTCCTCCAAAGTCTTTTACATCAAAAGCAAAACATCAGCACATTCCTAAAACCCACTCATGGTTTCAAGTGTATTTCTAACAGGCAAAAAAAAAAAAAAAAAACCTCTCCCTGATAACTTTGCAATGTCTCTAGCCCCCCTTTTTTAATGTTATAATAATTGTTTTCTTACATAAGTCGCCACTGTTGTATTGCACAGCACAGTTTCAGCGTGTGTGTTTTAACAATCAAGCTGTTTATTTGAGAATGTCGCCTTCACGAAGAGTCTGTCATGCAAATGTTGCTTTTTCTTGCACATTTATTTATATCAACTCTTATCTTGAAGTCACTAAATTCTCTGCTGCCCCCTTTTTCTTTTTTTTTTTTGTCTCTGCACAGTGTCAATATTTTGTCTGCACGCCTTGTGATGTCTGTTGTGTGACGGCATGCTGGCTCGTTCTGTTGTCTCTCTCACTCTCTCGCTCTCTCTCTCTTATCTCCATTTGTCTTTCTTATGTCTCTCACTGTTTCTCCTCCACTCCAACCTTAAAAGCTGTTTTTCTGTCTCCTTCACTTACTGTATGTTTGATGTTCGGCCCAAGTGCCGGCTTGTTGTTGCTTTTGCTTGTGATATCACGGCATTGTTTTGAGCGTTATCTTAGTATTCTTCATGCCGTCTTTGTGTCGCAGCTATGTTGTGTGAGGGTTATCGAGCTGCCATCTTTGGTTTTATCTTTGCATTATCTTTTGGGTTATCTCAGCGCTGTTGTCCCCGTGTTATCGTATGCCACGATCAAGGTGGTGACCTCTCTCTCTTGACAGCATCTTAAAATGCCCCCTGGATGTCTTAGCAGTTCCTTTCAGGTTTTTCTTACTGCCATGAATGATTACTGTGATTTTGAATGTTTTACTTTTTTATTTTCACATATTTTTTGAATGCTGAATGTCAAAATATTTGATTTTCTCAGTTGTTTTACTTGCATGCTTTTTTTTTTTTTTTTTTTTCCCCTCTGTCTTTGCTCCGTCGCTTTCTCTTGGATGTGTACGTTTTCATATGCGTCAAACATGCTCAGCTCACGGGAATGTCTTTGTTTCTGCCAGCGACTGCGATTTGTCTGTTGCCATCATTTGCGTATGCCTGTGTTTACATGGCTGCAAGTCTGTGTTGTTACATTTGATTCAGAGCATGGTATGATTCATAGCAGATGACTGCCTTCTTCCAGAGCAGTGTGACAGCCGAAGAAAGTTAAAACTGAGAATGGTAGACAAGAGGGAAAAAGAGAGAAAAAACCGGGGATGTGATCACTATCAAACCATCCGCTCAGTAGAGGGAGCATCCATCCGCATCCTTCTCTCTGCTGGTTATGTGACATAGATACAAAATGTCTCCCAGGCTAATTTGCAGAGCAGTACACTCTTCACAGATTCATTTTGAAGTTAGCAGTCAAACAGAATCAGCTCTTTGCCTTCATGCAGTGAAATAAGACTGGAGACACCTTAAATATGTACTCCAGGCTCTTTGCACATCAGTTGATCTGCTTAATGCCTCTTTTCTTTTCCTTTTGCTCCTCATGTGTTGTATCATTTTGACAGGGAAGTTTACATCTTCCTGTGGTGTTTCACACAGTTCCTCTTCACCGGATATCTAAACAGAATACCCTTCGGCCTCCTCAGCCTCTGCTAGTCCTCATGAGAACAAATCACAGATCTGTATGCCATATGTTTCCATAGCGATGTTATGGTCCACACTATACCAACCGCTGAACCACAGCACAGAGTCAGTATTCCCTTATTAACAGGGTACGTACACCTCATAACTGTCAGAGAAAGGAAGAGGCAGCCTTGACAAGCTAGCTGGTGGGGAGGCGCTGCCATCTTGAATAATGATCAGTCTCTCCGAGGGCCCTCTGTGAGATTAAGTTATAACATATAGGGATGCTTTTGTTCACTATATCACATCACTCCATATTTGGACTGACTGCTCCTTCATCTGAGCCAACTGTGTTCGGAAACAACCCAAAACTCAAGAGGAAGTATGGTTTTAGTTTTTCATAGCACAGGATATGTCCTTTCTTAGAACCTCCACCTTTTGCAAATGGTTTTTCCAGGAAAACATCAATTTCTGTCATTAGGGATGGGCAATGTAATATTTTTTGGGAAAAGTAATTCACAGTAATTCTTCTGGAAAAGTAATTTAATGTGGAGAAAAGGGTTTCAACAGTGTTTTTTAACATTTGGTTCATTTATCGAAAGACAGGTAATTGCTCTTTAGGAAACACGTTGTTTGTGTTTAAAAGTAAAGTGAAAATGTCATACACATACTCATGGATATGTTTTACCGTTAACCGGCATGAAACTGTACATTTTCTCGCATTAACACGCCATGGAGGATATTTTTGTCCCTTGTTACTGGCTTTGGCCAGAGATTGGTAAAGTTTCATGCCTCTCCTCTTATAAGGCAGCCCCCTTTCCACGTGCTCCAAAGTATTTTTTCCAGCTCCGACAAACCCAAACAGTCTCTTTTACTTAATTTCTAACCCAGTGTAGCACGTTTTCACTATTTCTGGCAGATCTAGTTGAAGCTGTATGGGGAAACTGACACCTTTGCACTGATTTATCCATATGTTGATACCACTGGTTCTGTCTGTATACCACCCACTGTGAGTTGTTACATGAATTCACAGGTCAGTGTGACTGTGAACGCTGAATGAAAATGTAAATTACCTGTTAGCATCTGCAGTGGTGTTAATCCCTGTGTGGTCTCACTATATACTATACAATCACACATAATTATTGAGTCAATGAGTGAAAAATTGTCTTTTGTCATTATTATTATTATAACAAAATGGCTATTGTTTTATTTCAGGGAGGTTTTTCATACAATAGTCTTGTTTGGATTGTCTGTCAATATCTGTCTAGTTTTTATATCAGTTTAATACCAGATTCATAGTGAGTGTCATTATATAGTAAACGAAAGGTTATTCAGTGTCATGCTGTCACAAGAGAATTAATGTTTTTGTTTCGTGGTATAAAAGGTTGCATGTGACTTACAGTGGGATGACTTCTTTTCCCCTTGATGAGTCAGTTTTGCAATCCCCATGGAAACGGTTAAACCCTGCCTCAAAAGCTGACAGCCAGACTTGTTGTTGTTGCCTCAAGCAAGAGGGGAACAGGGAGAAGATGACGGGAAAATGAAGGAGGGACAGGGAAGATGGGATCTGAAGAACCAGGGGAAGTAGAGATGTGACTCCAATCAAATTATTGGCCAATCAAGTCATAACGTGAGTAATTCAAGGCTTACATCGACGGCCCTAATCTGATTGCCCGTGCATTAGGGGCTCAAAGGAGGGCTCTTAGCGAGCGAGCTCAGTGGGGGGTCTTGGAAGAAAAGGTGCTTTGATGGGAGACAAGAGAGATTCACTTTTGCTGGAAGAGTTGTGTGTGTGTGTGTGTGTGTGTGTGTGTGTGTGTGTGTGTGTGTAAGAGATGTGTGTGTGTGTGTGTGTGTGTGTGTGTGTGTGTGTGTGTGTGTGTGTGTGTGTGTGTATATTCGTGTTTATGTGTGCAGGACCGAAAGAGGCAGACAATCTGAAGGGGATGTTGAAATGATGCCTGCCTCTCTACCTTTTGGAGCACTACTGTAAAAGGGAGAAAGCCAGGCTAGGGGTAGTGGGAGGTTTACATCCCCTCTCCGTTGCCATCTGCTTCAGTGCCATTGTCCAATGGCAACATCTCTCATTTGCCCAATTACAGTGGAGGATTATGATGTGTTTGTTTCCTGCCCATGGGCTCCCTGGCCACATCTGACTCATGTTTTTGCTGGAGAAGTATCATCTATCCTCTAATGAGTCCTGCCAGGATAGCCTAGTTAAAGTCATATAGTTATTTTGCCTCTAAGAGTGTTTTCCAACACGTGGTATGTATTTAAAATATAATAAGATTGCACATTAATTTAATGCCACATCTGCACGTCCGCAAACCTGAACTGTGCAGGATAGTCTGGAGGGTTTTCCAGGAACCCTTCGCTGTGATCTCTACGGAACCCACAAAACCTGGTGTAACTGGTGGATGAAAGCAACTCGCCAGGAGAGCTTACACCTGGAAAAACATGACGATGGGGCCAGCCATTGAACGGAAGGGGCTCCAACAAAAGGCCAGGCCCTCAGAAAGCTCGGGGTTTCCGGCATCTGACACTGGTGTTGAGTGCTAATCGTGCTCAGTTTCAGCATCCCGGAGCCTCAGAGAGAAAAAGCTTGGCAATGTTTCCGTGCTGATTTGCATGTGGAGGTTCCTGAATTAGTGACCAACCCCCCCCACCACCACCACCACCACCCTCCTCCCGTCGCACAGACGCATAGACCCACATATATACTCGAACCTCCCCCTGCGCTTGGGGATCTGCATTGTCGAAACAGCTGCCAAGGGAACAGCTTGTCTCAGATCTAGAAAGAGAGAGAGAGAGAGAGAGAGAGAGAGAGAAAAAGTGAGAAAGGGGAGAGAGAGAGGGAGCACTGGGGAGAGGGAAGGTAATCAGTTTTTGGAAAAATACTGCCTCTCCATCCCCTGCCAAGAGTTAGTTTGTGTTGTGGCTTTTTTCTGGGCCAGCGTAGCCCTGGCACTGTGGCTTCAGCCATCCACCCCTCTGTCCGCGGTTAATTCAACAATGGGGGGTTTAGGTCGTAAACTGACAAAAACAACAGCCAAACAGAATGAGGTTTTGAAGTGTGTTTGTTTCTGTGTGCATCTATGTGCAACTGTGCTCTGGGAGTGCTCAAAATTTTGTCTTGTTTCAGCCATATGCTTATTTGTGGGTGGCAGTCAGGCATCCGTAAAAAAGGCTTATTGTTGTGATACCACAGCAAGTAACCATAAGTGAGCAATCACCCTTTTTTTAGAGTCCTGGCAATCTGCCTTCTCACAATATTGTGGCATGTGTCCCTGTTCTCCCACACACTTATTCTCAGGAACAAATCTGATTCCATCACAACTGATTGACTAAAGCCGTTGTACCAATACGGCACCAGTTGAATAAATGTAACAAGCTTATGCATGGTGGATCTAGTTTGACACACGCCGCGTGCCGTAGACCGAGGATGAATAAACAGGAGTGTCCTCCCCTTCTCTAATAAAGCTTGTCAGCTCAAGAGGAAGTGACAGGTTCAACAGTGTTCCTAGTTAACACAACAACCTATGAATAACCTCATCTCATACGACATATGGCTCTTCCATCAAGCATCCTGCAAACGAGGCTGCACATGTGAATTAGGGTGTCAATCAAAAAGGAGCTAATAACGGCAACACTTTTGTGTAGCCTTGAATATCAACACATTGTCTGAGAAGTAATATATTAACAATAGTCAGACACAGGTGATAGCACCACCTACACGTGCCAATTAAACAACAAACAAAAACAATGTACAAGTTAATGAAAAAAAAAAAACATTATTAATAATGGAATAATAATGTAAATAATACCGTTTACATCATTACTTGGTATGGCTAACATTTGGCAATGAGTTTTTAATAGTTAATCATAGGCAGCATAATATGTGTTGTATACAGGGGACTAATGTATATAGATTTTATAATGACTATATATATATGCTCATTGTCTGCCACATATTTGAAATATATGAGAGTCAAAAAATTTTTCTGGCCTATAGCCTGGGAACCAGTTAACCATGTTTGACTGAGTAATCCGAGAGCCAGTGCTCACAGATGCAACATCAATTAGGTTCAAGTGAAGGGTCGATTAGTCTTCAAAAGGATGGAGAGCAGCTACACTGCGAGTCATGTGAACCCAGTGCCTTTCCCCCAGCTACAGCCATGGGAAGAGACAGGAAGAGAGGCGGCCAATGCAGAAGCCAGCACAAGGGAGAGTTAGCTGTTTACATGCTGTGTGGACGTATACAAGTGTCCGCTGTCAGACTTTTAATCACTTTGGAACCTTTCGAGACGCTGAACAGCAGCGGGGGGAATAGCTTTGCACTGTTTTGCTGTTTAGTGAGACAGGAGAGGAGGGAGAGAGGAAGGAAGAGAGGAAAGAGATATGATTCAGATGCTCCACTGGCCTCTATTCACCCAGCTCCTTCTCTCCATTTCCCTTTCGTCCTCTTCTCTCTCTCCTTTCTCTGCGCTCTAAAAAGGTATGTTTAATACATAAGGGTCTAATTGCTATCACAGCTGCAGCTCCATCGTGTGTCCGTCTGGGTTTCGCGCTGGGTACTCCATTCCACTTCTCACACTCTCCAGAAAGAAGGGAGGCCATAGCAATACACCTCTGCCCTCAGGCCTTACCCTCCTGTTTTTATTATTTTCTGTATTTTCTGTATTTTTTTTTTTTTTTTTTGCCTTTCCTTTTCCAATCATTCACCCCCTGTCCTTTTCCCTCTTGTCTACACATACACCTCGCCCATACTCACTAGTACTTTCCTATAATTTAAAGGGAAAAATAGAAAAAATTGTCAAGAGACAGAAACGTCCATATACTTTTGGCCACATATTGTACATAGCTGGTTGATGGGTTATCACCACGCTGCCGGCTCTCAGCTCCTCTACATGAAACATAAAGCAGGCTCTCTCTCTCTCCCTCTCTCTCCCTCTCTAACTCTCTCACGCTCTTTCTTTCTCCCTCTGCATTAATGGATGCAAATGGAGGCGTGTGTGGGGGAAAGGAGCTGACATTTATGCCTCTGATTAGAACATGCAGCCCCAACGCTTTGTAATTGATTGCAGTCGTGGACGGCACACACTCACCCATACCCTCTCTTAAAGGCCCGTATGCTTTCTGCATCCTATTAGTGTGCGTGTGTCTGTGTGTGTGTGTGTGTGTGTGTGTGTGTGTGTGTGTGTGTGAGTGAGTGTGTGTGAGTGTGTTTGTGTGTGTGTGTGCACGCACTTGTGTATTTCTCTCTCTCTCTGACCCACACACTTCCAAACACTCAGATGGGCATATACACCCACACACAGTTGCTCATACAGTTACAGTATACACACACACACACACACGCACACATATCCACACAAGCCCACATAGTCTGCCTCACTGCATCCATTTGAATAAGAAGCTTTTAATGGTTGCTTGGTTCAACTTCAAGGCCAAGTCATTGTGGAGAAGCCGAGCTAACACGACTGAAGATGTTGATCCGCTTCCTCCGGATCAATGCGCGGGCGCAACCTGTGAACTCGGATAATCCGTGAGACGGTGTCAGGGGTCAGGGTGATGAGGTGATGTTAAAGTGATGGGTCAAAGATTTCACTCCAGGAGGCAAACAGTGGGAAAGAAGTAGGAGTTTAAATGTTGGAGACACGGTGGGAAAGTTGAGATAATGGGCTAATGTGTTGTCTGTGAACAACAGAGAAGAATTAAGGTGGAGAGAGAAAAAAAACCAAGGTTATGTTTGCAAAGACAGAAAGAAAATGAAGCTCACAGAGCGAGTGGGCTGAGGGCAGAAATGTGCTGAGTATTGTGTCCTTGTTTTTTTTTTTTTTTTTTTTTTTTTTTTTTTTTTTTTTTAGGGGGGTGGGGGGTGTGTTGTGTGTTTTTATGAATACACGTGAATGCCCAGTTGAGTGTGAGCTTATTTGCTTGTGGTTGCATTTGCATTCTGCCTGCTTAGTCGCATGGATCTTTGCAGGCTTTGTTGCTGTCTGTGCATCACTTCTTTGTGTGTGTGTGTGTGTGTTTGTGTGTTTGTGTGTGTGTGAGTGTGTGTGAGTGTGTGTGTGTGTGTGTGAGAGTGTGAGTGTGAGTGTGAGGAGCAGCAGGAGAGTGTGGCAAGGTGCTGTACAGTAATTAGCAGCATTCTCACCAGGGAGGCGCTATGTGTGGAGGGCCCATTAAACACATTGGAGGGACAAACACTGAGACACAGCCCTGTTCTGCTGACTAGCATGCCTCCTCCCTGTAGCACACATACACACACACACACACACACACACACACACACACACACACACACACACACACACACACACACACAAACACTCCTTAATCACCTCGGTCCGCCAACTTAAGTACCACATATACAATGGCCATACACACACTAAATGAGACATATGCAAACATTATGCGCCGTCTAAATTATAGATGGATTAAGAATGCCATAACAGGTCACTAATATAAAGAAAAATGAATAATATTCTAAATTCTATTCTCTAAAAGGTCCAGTCTTTGCATATCAAACAAGTCTTCGGTGTTACACAGTGTGGTATACAGTTCGAATGAATATCATTAAGATTTATCCCGGGCTAAAACAATATGTAGAGGCAGGCGAGATTAGATCCATCCACTTCATCCCTGCACGTATACCCACACACACATTTCTAGACACACTTTAAAGATGCACCGTGACACACACACTCTCTCACTCACAGGAGCACACACGCACAGGGGTCGAGCGGGGGTGTAAAATTATGCCGCGTTAGCTGGCATGCAGTGTTTGTGCTAATGAAGCTCTCTGTCCACATAGGCTGATAACTTGCTGATGACTCGATACTTCTGCCAGAGAGGTCTGAAGCACAGTGTGAATACTGAAGCAGGTGTATCCTGTGGTAGCTGTGTATTATTAGCTGAGAGTGTTTGGATTTTCTTTCTCCTTGAAAATACAGATGGAGAAACATAAGCCCACATCAGTGAACTCATTCTATATCATTCCCCTGAAAACTAAAGTGGTTTTGCTATTATTTTACAGAATTCAATCCACAAGAATTCTTATTTATTTCTATTTTTCAGAGGCAGCAATTTATTTCATGAACTAGTAGGAAGAGGGAATCAGTTCGGTTCTGTTTATCAAAGGGAAACTTTCATTTGTCGGCCCTGGGTTGCCAAGAACCAATGTCGATCAGGGCATGAAGCACAAACCTCCAGCATGAAGTTAGGTTAGATGTGAAATTAACTCAGAAGTGGACCTGCTATGCTATGCATTGCAGCTCGATTAACCAGCTACATCCCCATGGGACTTCTTTCTGTTGTTGTTTTCTCTTAACCTCTTCAATCTTTCTGTCCAGCTGGCAGAACAGTCATGCTTTGCGGCCAAACTTTATGCAAAGCCATAGAATCATATTTTATTTTGAGCTGCGGCAGTACCAACTATTTCCGGTTGAATTTTGTGGAAATGTGCATCAAATGGTGCACAATACATCTTGAATATCTGTGTCCTTGGGTTTGAATATTTCACTTAGTGTAAACATGTTGCTTTAATGAAGAGCTGGAACAATTGTCAACAATAGTGGACAAAAATATGAGAATAGGGTTAAGGTTGATGTTACAATCATTTCACAGATGCTTTTGTCCAAAGCCACTTAATCACATCCACACATCAAGAGCACTCAGGTTCAGTGCTGTCCACAGGGACACTCCAACATGAACAAGAGGAGCCGGGGATTGAACCACCAACACCTATGGTTACTGGCTGACCTACTCTACCACGCAAGCTACAACCACCCAACATTATTTCCCTGCAAGCCCAATTATTTCATAAATTCGTAGTATGAAGGATATAAATTCACATCAGTGAAGTTCAAGTTTATTAAGCCCTGGGGTGGCAATTAATTTTCCATGTTTGTGCAGGTGTGGGTTTCAATCTTTCTCATCCTGTAAAAAATAAGCTCCATAATACCTTGTTTATTTCCACTTTCTTCCACTTTCTCTACCTGTCATAGTTAGTGAGGGCTTGTTGCTTGACTTGTTTGCTGCACATCTGCTTGTCATCTCACTAAGGAGCTGATGCGCAAGTTGAGCCTGACCTTACAGCAGTGCTTTGTCATTTAGAAGTACCCACACACACACACACACACACACACACACACACACACACAGACACACACACACACACACACACACACACACACACTCACACTCTCTCTCTTACACAAAACATTCAAGACACATCACACCCACACAGGGGCACACACACCCCCTCTACGTCCCCTATCCAGCACAGGGAACAGTAATTAGTTAGTGCCCCCAGGACTCTGACAGGCTCTTTCTGACAAGAGGAAAGGGCAGGGTGACATTTTTGGTCAGCAACATGCTACAGTCGTTGTGCTGCATACTTCACAAAATTACCAGAGGGGTTGAGAGTTCAATTCCCTGAGCTCACTCTGTGCTGATAGAGGCTTCAACCTTTTTAGACAACACAGATGACATGCTCGTGTAAAAGTGGCCCGTGCCATACGTCCTCTGGGACACCGGCACCTCATCTTCTTTGTTTAGACTTTAGCGGCCTTGGGAGAGTTGAATGCCTCCTAAGCACCATCTATAAATGATACATTCTCCACTCGAATGCACAGAAGCTGATAAACTCTCACAAGGTTGCTTACACTGTGGGCTTTTATAGCGATTACGTCTCAGCTTGTTTCTATTTTGATTTTGAAGACTGGCTAGCCATATTAGCTTGGTGATATAAGAGTGGCAGCCCGCAGGCTCGTCCATACAAAAAGCTACGAGAGAAAGAGGGATTGGGAGGAAAAGACAAATAACAGTGACACAGACACTGATATAGAAGGACACTAAGAGCTGCGGCCTCTTAATCTTATCTTAATTTTTTCTCGGTAAATAAACAGAATCCTAATGATTGCTGCAAGCTGGAACCGCTGCTCCATGCAAAATGTTGCCGTCACTGGCCGGACTCGCTCTCTCTTCCAGCTCAGAAAGGTTTAAACACACTAAACCCTGCGCACCTTATCGCCTGGACTGTAGTGGCCAGCCCCACACTGCTTGAGCTCAGCTATGATGGCTGTCAGTTTAGATTTATTCTCCTAACAACTTTGATGGATGGGCCAAGATCATGACTAACTGGCTGCCCACTAGCTCCCCAATCTCATGACCTCATCATTGGCAGGCTGGCAGGGTCTCGACTTTCCGTCATGCCCAGCCAATTATTAGGCCTCCGTGGCCAATGCCATGTTACTCTGGTACTGCTCTTTTGGCTCATATGCTCTTTTTTTTCTGTTGCCTTTCTTTGTGTCTGTTTACTTTATGTTTCACTCATTCTTTCTGACTGATAGAAAGTGTCAATGCTACTCACTGCTTTTTTCCCAAAGCTTTCATTAGAGCACTGTGCGGAAGTTTGAAAAGGTTCAACACTTTAGAAAAGTCCTGAATTAAGTGAGATCATTCGAGTCATTTCTGTATCCTGTATCTGTAGAAAGATCAACTATGAATCAGACACAATACATACAATATGCTGTTTCACATACCACAACATATAAACATGGTGTATGTGAGCAGTATGTAACGCAAGCACATTTTACTTTGATGATGGAGAACTGTATTGATATTAAGCCTTTAACTTTCTTTACGTTACAGTGGTTGTGGAGCATCCCACTCTCTGTAGGTTTTAGACATTTCTACAATAAGTTCATACATTCTGACATGTTCATTCATCATATTTTTTCTATGCTCTATTATCCTGTCAAGGTTCTCACTATCAGTGACCTTGTCAATGGAACAACCCCGTTAATGCCGTATCACTGCACCAGCATCTCTGCAGCAGTGATGCTTTATTTTGACCTTGGCTTCCCACTAAGGATTTATTAATTTATTTAAATTATTCAAAATTCCATATGAGTGTACCTCTGCAAGCCTTGCAATTAAAACCCTACCTCCCTCCATCCCTCCTTACGTTCATCTTCATCATTTTCTTTTTTCCATTCCCTCACTTTTTCCCGTGTCCGTCCAGCCTTATGCTGGCTGCCCCTTTCATTCTTTCCCTCCCTTTCTTCCTTTCCTTCATCCCTCCCCACCTCCTTACTTTCTGCCGCACCCTAACTGCTCGTTGTGTGCATCATCCGCTGTCAGGCAGAGGCATCACATCACATGGCAGGTTGGCAGGCTGACCTTGCCCTGCACTTCCTGGGATCCGCGACGCAGCCCGGCTAATCCAGCTAGCGTGGCTGGCCATGGAAACATCTGCTATTTTAATTACCTAAATGATGTATTTTAATCCCACTAACTCAATCCAACTGTGGAAAACAGAGTTGATTTACCGTCTGCGTGTGTGCTTGTGCATTTGTGTGTGGGTCAGTGTGTGCAGAACTCGGTGTAGTTTCTCTGGCGATTAGTAAACATATCAGAACAGTAACATGGATGAATTGTCATTCAGAGGATGTAGGATTGAGCTACGCCTGAAAGAACGGAACAGAACCTGAAAGGTGGATGCCCTCTAAATTCAGTCTTTCACTGGATCCAGTGATCTTAATACTAACAGATGGACACACACACACACACACACACACACGTGTCCATGACAGGCTCAGCTGTGGAGATGGAAAGCCTTTGCAAAAGTTAATCAAAATACAAATCAACAGGAATTTGATGGCTAGCAAAGTGTTACTGTGAACACCAAGGCTGACAGAGCTGATCATTTTCAGTGAAATCCTCTCATGTACTATGTGATGCAGGGTATCAGTCGTAGCTGCTGTTATACTTACTCTTGCTACTGAATTTAGGTATTATAAGCAACTGTCACCAGAGCCTGTGATGTGGGCATGGCTTTCCATCAGAAATGAATGGCCCGGCTGCTAAGCAAGACCATAATATCGCAGGTTGTCGTGGTTATCTGCTGCTCCAAGGTGGCTGATGCATGCTTTACTGAGCAATAAGGCATGTTCAGTAGAGTATACAAAACTACAAACTCTCATTTATTGCATAACCATAAACTCTGGTCTACCTTTTCCAGCTTCTGATTTCTTCTTGGCTTCGTTTTGCTTCAGTCAGTCTTTCATTTGTTGACTGATAAGAAACCACAAGAAAACTTTGGTTTGCAGAATGCCCTCAATACAAGCATCATCCCAAAAACATTCACATGCCTACAAGCTCTTGTGAAAGCTCTGTCTAACTAAAATATAATTAAAAGAAAGATTGGGTGAAAAGGCCACAGACAGTCCAGTATTAGCAAAAAGATATATCAAGTATTTTTGAGTTTTAATTTCATTTTGTGGCGTCTTTGAAAGGCCCATGTTCGATGGTTTCTCCATTACTATGCTTTGGATTTCACTCCAAGTCACAGTGTGAGGCCTGTTCTCTCAGCCCAGACGCCATTTTGGCTCTGGCAGAGGTCTGTGTTTTTCATCCAAGCGCTCTGTGACAGAGTGTAATCAAATCTTGGTCTCCTCCTACACGGGACGCCAGACATCTCCCTCTGTCAGCCGCAGGAGATTTGTAGGCTCATCATGTTTTGGTCGAGGCAAGTTTCCTATATACCCACTGCCAGAAGGGAGGCGAATTGGATGTGGATGGAAGGAGATGGTGTAGATGGTAGAGAAAACGTATTAAATGCAACCCCCAGCAGTTTTCTTAGCCCCCTTGTTTAGTCTGGACAAATCCCAGAGTGGTTGGTACCTGCCATGGTGATATATTTGCTGAATTCCTCCATCAGGAGAATCATCCAGTAGCTTTATTTGTTATGTTTCTGATTACTTTCTTTTTTTAAACCCAACTTTTTAATATTCGCCACCATGCACTGCAGTATGAAATGTGTCACTACTACAACGCTCCACCATCCATTCTTAAATGGAAAAAGTGCAGCATGAACTGGTGGCATCATGGAAAAACACTCAGTTAAGATGTCAGCAGCGTAGCCTGCCAGGCCAGGGGTGGCAGAGCAGTCGAGGCTGAGAATAGTGTTGATTGATGGCTCAGAAGCACCCATACAGTCATTATGCAGGGCGGAGCTGTGCGTGTTTATGTCTATACTATGTGTTATGTGAGTGAACCCACGCCACTTGCACAAATGTGTCTACATCCGTTCATATGACATACTGTTTTCGTGTGAGCCTGTGTGTTTTCTTGTGTGGGTGAGTGGGTTTGTGTACGACTGACTGGCTAAGTGTCGTAGCAGTTGAGAATACAAACTTGGCCAGCACATCAAAAGCAGTGTGTCATGTCGGAGCAGCCTTACTTGGGGCACTGCTCACTCGCTGAACTTCCCAGCATTTCAGCTTGTTTACAGTGGCACATGCCAAGCCTTCCCTCCATTTCAAAAGCCTTCAGCATGTCGTTAACTCCCTCCCAAAGGGAAACCTCCATTTTTTTCTCTCCTGGGTGTACGGCCTGTCAGAACCACAAAAGAAGAAAATTGCCATTGCGTTGCTTCAGGAGGTGCTGTGTGTGATTCTGATACTCTGTTTGTTGTTTGTTTTTTCCACAGAAAAAGGACAGATTCTAGTGGTTTTCTCTTCTTGCCTGCTCACTGTGTATGCGTGCACTGGGAACAGTCGATGCGGGGTGGAGAAAAACAGAAGCTGAAATAGTCTGAGCTTAAAATCAGATGTTTAGTCCCTGAGCATTAGAGTACACATCCACATGGTTCAAATAACAGCGAAAGGTTGAGCGCAAGAAAGCAAAACATAAGGACAGGAAAAATGAAAATTACAAGAAAGTACTCAAGTAAGACAAAGAGATGAAAAATCCTTTTGAAGTGCTGGGGGAAGTTTCACGGATTTGCCTCGAAATAGCTGCAGATAGCATCTCAAAGGCTCGAGTGTAAGACAAGTCTTTCATGGTGGGCTGCACCCCCACTCACTTTAGAGTCCTCCAGACCTGCCCGGTTATCCAGGGCCTTCCAGGAAGTATCCAGGAAGCCAGGGACCATGCTAGGGTCAAACCACCTCTGCTGGCACAGTAACTATTAGAACAGAGAGCAGAAAGAAACAGAGCGGCAGGAGAAGTCATTATCTGTGTGGAGGTCCTATCTAGAACTCTCCAGGCGGGAAGTGGATGGTTGGAAGAACGCAGAGTTTTGCTGGACTTGGATTTTTTAGTTTAGAAAACTGAATGAAACTGCTGACACAGGGTCTTTGTTTTATGTTCATTATTTTCCTCCTTTTTTTAACAAACTGTTTGTTAGTGTTTGTGAGGCTTTGTATTTAGAGCCTCATTGTTTTTTTAACTTAAATGTAAGAAAGAAAACAGTCATTTGAAAAGAAATGGATACAAGGCCAGGTGATGGTAATTTGCTTTCTTTACATTTATATGTGTAGAAATGCACTTATTTAGAAGATACTTATAAATAAATATTACTCCACAGCTACTCTCTCTCTCACACACACACCGTCACACATATAGTCCCCTGTTGTGGTGTGCTTCCTCGGGTAGGTGGGGTGCTCTCCTCATCAGTGTCACAACCTGGAGGGTGATGTTTACAGCGTGGGAGTGAGTGATGATGAGAAGAATGGAGCGAGACAGGAAAGGAGGGGAGAGTGCTTCCCTTGTGCCCCCTGATGCCTAGAATGTAACAGAGAGGTCACACAGCAGCAAACACACACACACACACACACACACACACACACACACACACACACACACACACACTGTGTTTAGACTTTAGTACAAGGAAGATACTCTTTTTACATTGCATACTTGGATCAAAAAGGGGTTGCTTGTAGTGACAAACCCATAGAGAATGATCACATGACGCTGTTATTCTCTTCAGCTCTACAGAGCATTTCAGCATCTTCCAGCTTATTTTATTTTTTCAGTCCACAATAATAGTTTTTGGCCACAGCAAGCAGATGAAAAAGCTCTTAAAACCCACTGTACATTACCTGCCCAGCACCAAACCATAGATAGACAGAGTTAGCAACTAGCTCATGCACATAGTGCAGCATTTTCTGCTAAACAGCCAGATACAGAGGAGTGAATGTTGGACTTACATTCATCAAGTGGCTAGAAACAAGACTCCAAATGTATGCTATTGTTGCTTTATATCTATTGCATGTATAAATAGGCAACTGGCGAGTTTCCAAAAACTCCATTATTGTCTGTTTCTACAAGTTATAATTCTGCTACAGCTATTTCTGTACCAGTCAGTGTTGTATATCTATCCTTCCTCTGTTGCTCTTCTGACATTTCTTCTTTATCCATCCATCCAACCCAAGGGTGTCAGGATGGATGATGTTTGACTTGACATGGCTAATAAGAGCATCAGCAGAGAGGCTGGGCGGATTGAGGCGAAGCGAGATGAGATTGGACAGAACCGAGTAGAACAAAGTGGATTAGAACAAAACAGGATCAAAAACAAAACACAGCCACATGGTTACATAGCTGCTTTTGCTTTTAACAACAAGTGCCTGTTCTGCATTTGACTCAGAGGATTCAGAGACAAACACTGCACCAACAGCCTGACGAATGAAGTCACATTTGTAATATGATACAAAGCCAAACTCTCTTTCATCAACGTAGGCGGTAAACATGGATTTTCTTTACTTTTTTTTTTTTTTTTTGGCCCAACCCAAAATTACTCTCGCCCCATCAAAAAATAATAAGTCCTCACTGGAATGTTGACAATGTTTTACCATAGTTACAGCCTGCAATTACTTTGTTTTCTGGTAAAGGTTATGTGTGTCCCTTTGTTATTTCTGTTTCTACTTTAATACCTCAACATATGCACATATAAATGAAGTTGTGCAGACCACAATGTGCGCACACACACACACACACACACACACACACACACGTGTGTGTGCATACATGTGTACATAGATTGGCATGCATGTTGTGCTGTCTGAAGTAATCCCTAACAGCCTCAGTTTATCTCAAACAGCTTCCAGGTGCGCTCAGCTGGCACACATTCCTGCAAGACACTGAACGTATACGCACACACTCCTGCTCACACACACACACACACACACACACACACACACACACTTGTGCACATGCAACGCAAACATAAACACACATGCACGCCCACATACAAGCATACACAAATGTCGTCCCAGGGACAAAAAAAGAGACGCTTCCCTCTCCGTTAACAAGTCATTTCACCCTGCCACTGTGTGTAATCCTCACCATATCTGACAGAAGGATCCCATTGTCACCAAAAACTCTGAGTCTCTTTCATGGATGCCTAATGATATTTTATCTCACACTCGGCATCGTGTTCACATTTCCCTGCATGTTTAAAAAAAGATTTAAAAGAAAACAGCTCACTTCAGAATACTTGTGTCAGTTAAAGGGGCGATTGATATGCTGTCTTCCCGGCTCCCACCCTCCCCCTCTGTCTCTCTTCCTCTCTTCTCCTCATCTCTCCCTCTTTTCAAGATCTTACATTTTCACTAAAGTCCCCTTCTCTCTGTTATCATTCCACCAGAGGCTCTCTAAAGGAGCTTTGATATTGAAAGCAGGCTTGGCATGAAAGGCAAGGGTTTAGGGGAATGTAAATGCTGGGGGTCTTTTTAAAGGAAGAGATCTTCCAGTTAACGAACACCTCATGCTCCGGCACTTTCTGCTCTGCTGACTTTTTTTTTTTTTTTTTTTTTTTTGAATGTGACAAAATGGGGATGAAAAATGAAATCATGAATGTCTTTTTAGTCATTTGTATGGATTTGGGTCAATTGAAGTTGATGAAATATTGTGACACAGAGTGAGGCAAAAACAATATCAAAATGTTATAGTGAGATATTTGACTCATGCTGTACTATATTCCAACTTGAGCTGTAGAGCTCTTATATCACTATTATTTGAATCAACTTTATGTGTGTGGCACACTGTGTGTTAAGGCACGCGGCAACCCTGGGGGAGGTAAGACTTAAGTATGTTAAAAACCGGAACTTAGGAGGTAACCCCGTCCATGGTGTGTTTACCACATTGCCAATACTAGTTCATGCATTACAGAGCATCATGTGCAAGGACAGAACTGACTCCTGTCCGTTTTTTCAGAGCTCTCATTGCTCTCTTTGTGAATTCATTGAGGTCCAGTAGGGAATGTAAGATATGTCAAGAAGCCTTCATCCTACCCAGTCAGGCAGCAGCCCCCTGTCATGGTTACTGTGTCATCACTGATCAGATTGACATAACAGGAGGAGCCAAAGTCTAATGTACTTGTCAGCATGTGAAGTCCCAGCACATCCGCGATGGCGCCCTGCTCCGAATCCTGCTGTGAGCTTCTGTTGGAGCTAAAAGATGCCATTCTATGGCTATCCCATACTCCCACTCCCACTTTCTCTTTCTCTCTCTCTCTCTCTCTCTCCCTCCATATCCTTTGCACCCTGCCAACGCATCACATGCAGGCTTCCCTCCCATGGCTTATGGTGCTACTTCAGCTCTCTGGCATCCCTGCAGACTTCAGCTGCCCACAACATGCAGAGTCGACCAGTTTGTCCCAGTCTGCCCTCATACAGCTCCACACTCCTGTGTATTTTTTGGACAGGAAAACAGTAGTAAGAAAAAACATGTTTGGGAAAAAAAAAAAAAAAAGAAAAAACATGCATACTGTTTCTCCTTGCATTCTCCCATACACGGCCCTCTTCAAATAGCTCCGCTCCTCGCTAATGAGTCCCTGGAGGGTTGTACCCGGCAATCGCTCTCTTCAGACGCCATTACAGCCAGTGTGGCTTCAAAGAGTTGGGTGAAACCATTACCATAACTGGGGACTCCTACCTGCCTGGATAGCTTTAGACGTTAGCAAAACCTGCCGTTTGCTAATGGGACTGAATAGGCTTGACTTGGGGTAAGGTTCGGAGTGGGGTAAGAGAAAGAGCCGTTGTAGCTGTGGAAGTTCATATCCTGGAGTCTGGACTTCTTTTTTCTTCTATTTGCTTTGATGTCTCAGTTGATGTAGACTTAGATAATAACAGGCTGCACTCTAAGTACATTGTTAAGCAGTGTTTACTTTCTGCTCCTCTATACTTGTACTTAATTCTGCTCCATTTTCCCACTCTGTTATCAGCCTCTGCCCTTCCAAGGTCACCATGATGCAGATAATAGTATGGCTAATTAAAAACTCATCATCTCAGTGATGAAAAGATAATATGATAAAAAAAAAAAAAAAAAATCACATATAGACTATAAAAACTCATTGCAAAACTCTGTGACACTATGACGGTGCTGCTAATTTGCTGGTATCCTCTGCCAACTGACATGATGTGCAGAAGCAAATGTCAAGTTAATGCAGCCGGTCACCCATCAAGTAGGTTAAATTAAATGCTAGGCAGCAGCGTGGAAGTCCCAGTGGTAGCTGTCTCTCCGCCAGCCCTGGTGAGGTTTCTCTTTCTGGGATGGCTGAGGAGGGTACGAGGGTTCTGATATCCTGCCGTCACCCGCTCACATCACCCGCTGCATCTGGCAGGTGTTGGACCCACGGGAGCTCTGGCTGCACTCATCTGGCCCGAGAGCCCTGCAGGAGCTGTCAGTCTGCTCAGCTACATCACTGCTCTTTCTACCTCAACAGCGCCGATGTAGACCTGAAAGTTACACCACACACAACGCTGTACTGTACTAGACAGTGCTCTGCTGCACTGGATATACTTTTTACTTTGATTGCAAACACAAAATGAGTGCAAAAAAACAAACAGAAAAACAGCAGTAAGAGAAACAGTATGCAAGACTCTACTGTTATTGTTATGTGCTGCTTCATGATTTTTTTTTCTTTCATGCGGCCCACCTGCACTTTTATATAATGACAATATATCCAATACTTTTCAATACTTTTATCCAATAGTTTTTGACATATTTCATTCTAAACCACAAATGTCAACCTCATAGTGGCACTAGGGAGAAAAGTAGGGGGGATCACCAAAGTCACTCATCCCTTGGGACTCATGGATGTCTACACAGAATTTCATAACAACCCATCCAATAGCTGATGAGACAGATGTTCTAATCCATATCGCCATACTGCTAAAATGGATAAAAAAGAAAATGCAGGGAAATAATAAATTAACAATGAAAAATAAAATGTAGTACACTGAATTGCACTGTGCCACATTGTAAACTGCTGTCAGATCTGTTACACAGTCATACACTGTCAGGGGATTAGCAGAGACCATCAGTGAAATATTTGATGCTATTGGAAAGTCAGTAGTTCACCCTGCACTTAAACTGATTTTTACTGCTGTCTTTTAAAAGAAACCGGATGTGTCGTTGCAGTGCCAAATAGGTAAGTAATGGGTGGAAGTTTACTGCCCTTTTGCACCAATGGCCAGATAGGTCATCAAGGATGCCCATCTCCAATTTGCTCACTTTGTCTTCAGCCCTCTTAGGCCAGGTTGTTAAACGAATACACCCATTTTTCAACAATGGTTTGTGTATTTTCCACATTACTGAAGAGGCAATTTCCTTTGTAGCTCAAGTGGCAGTTGTCTTTTGCCTCCTTGTTCAATTATAGGGCAGGGGTAAAAGCGAGCTGAAGGGTTGCAGTAATACTTCTGGTCAAAATAAAAGCTTTTTGCGGCGACATCATGTCATCCATCTCCCAGTAAATGATACATCTTCCTCTTACAGCAGTCTGAATGACCTTGTTTGTGTGGCCCTGTTAGTAGTGAGGGAGACTGCAGGAGGGAGTCTGGAAATGAGTCTGGTCATTGTCTGGAGACGCAGGCAGGCACACAGAGAGATAGAGACAAAGACATAGGGGGAGGGGGGAGCAAGAGAGGAAGTGCACGGGTGTCATCTTCGACCTGCTGCACTCATCAGGGAGGCACTGTGGCACCTTGCATCTGATTAGCCAGACACTCATTACACCTGACCTTGGATCACAACATTACAAAACAGCATTGAATTTAAGAGAGGGAGGGAGGGGGGGGGGCACACAATAAACAAGCACAGTTATTGCATGTGAGGGCGGAAGCAGTTATTCCTCCCATAAACATTTTCTCAGAGAATTAAAGTTTGGGTTGGAAGCAAGATTAATATGGGGCGAGGAGAGCGTGCCAGCAAAAAGCAGGCTAGTGGAATTTAATGAGTTTTGTGTGTCGGCTGGGGAGTCCGCTCGCGCCACGCTAATTACGCTCTGTAACGAACTGAGATCTGGGGAGCAACGCAGGAAGACAAAGGCTCTGAGCAGTCCAGCAGCAAGCGGCAGGCAAAACAAAAGAGCTGCATACACACATTTCATGCCCACATGGACAGATAGAAGGAGGGTGACAGACAGAGAGATGGAGGCATGCTTACAGTCTTCTTCCGACCCTTCCCCGGTTACCACCCCCATGTTAAAGGTAATGAGATGTAGCCGGCGACGGAGAGCTTGAACCTGACAAACGAGCCTCTCTATTAGCAAGATATGTGTCACAAACTCCGGTGGTAGAAAATGAGCTGTGGAGAGATGGTGGGATTGTCAGGATAATTAAATCAACCTCTGTTTACTTCGTGCTGTTCCAGCACTTTAACTAGATAAACAAAGAACACATACACACTCTCTCCCTCCTCAGAAAAAAATAAACCTGTACATTGTAGGCAACACTGCCCCCTTTTGATAAGGAGGCCAACTGCAGCGTTTGATCCCCAAGGGTTCAGTGTAAATGAGGAAGTCCCAGCTCTTGAAGCGGGTGTGTGTCTCTTTCCTTCATTAAGCTGCCAGTGCCTGCAGGGAATCTAACACTCTTCCCACGCATCAGTGGCCACAGCGCACAAACAGCAAACAATCAGGCTGACTTTCAACTGTGACTTTCAGCAGAATGAAACCAGCGGAGTCTCGTTCTCCTCCTCTCTGTCTCTCTTTCGTGCTCTCACTCTCTTTCACCCTCTCTCTTGCAGTGTCTTTCAACCGGGAAAGAGAATTTGCTTCTGGCACAGTTTAAATGAAACTTGCCCTCTTACAGATGGATTCTAACCTTTAATATTGTGGCTCTTTGTTGGCGAGTGTATATCCAACTTTCATCATGCAATATGTATTGTTATCACCCCGTAGCCCCCGAACTCTCACTATGAAATGTTTGTGCGTAGCCCAAGCTGCAGACAGAGGATGAGACCGAATTTCAACTTTGACTCATTACTGTGTGTAAATCATGCTCCTGTAATTTGAATGTTTTGCCAAACTCAGTTCACGTGCATTGCCTTTCCTGACATCATACTTCTATCAATGCCAACATACGACAACATTCAGACTCCATCAGCCCTCATAATTTGTTTGTGTGTTTACGACAGAATCCTGACAATTTTATTAAATCCAGAGCAGCCGAATGCGTGACTGCGGACCTCGTCCTCCGCCATGCCTCCCTACTGTCTCGTGTTCTCTCTTCCAGCTGATTTTCCCGTGCAGAAAAGCCCCGTAGCCCCGTCTGCATTCCTTTCCAATTAAGCCAGCATCATCTGATTCCAATTACTCTAATTATAGCGGCCAGGGATGTGAGTGAGAGAGGGGAGAGAGAGGCAGAGAAGTAGAGTAAAAAGAGAAAAAGAGAGTAGAACATGGCGAGCCTTCACACTTTATAGAGCAGGAATGCGAGTGTAGCCGGGCAGCCTTAAGGTCACAGCAATGGCAACAACAACAACAGTAACCAACAACACAAAAGTGCTTACAACATCACAGCAACAGCTGCGAAGACTTCGGCAAACATTCGCTGGAGTTGGTAATGGTGGAAACACATGATAGTGACAGACCGTGTAATCACACCACACACACTTAACAAGGTCAGGCTAATGGAAGGACATGGGTGTTGTTAATCACACTATGACGTGATGAACACTAATCCCCTTGGTTTGCCTTGTAAAAGGACATCATATAACAAATTCCTACTCCCTCTCTGAAGTCATGTTTGACACCTGCAGGCCCCCGTAGCAATCTCTGATGTCATTACACAGACTGACACCGTTCATACGCTATAGCGAGCTGCCAGTGCTGTGGGTCATCCTGATTGTTTTCACAGCTGACTTCCCAGGAGGAGATGCCAGGGCCCTGGAGCGCCCTGTTTTTAAAGACCTGTTTGGGATAGTGATCACATTTCTTTCTGTGTAAGTCTTTCTGATTCCCTTAGTGCCCATCTGTGTCTCTACACGTCTGTTCCTCACTCCAAGCACCTTCTTGCCACCCACTGCCACCCACTGCCACCACACTGCCACCATGCAATCAACTGAGACATTCATTCATCACATTTACATTTTATTTTTTAGCCTCACAGCCTTTGTTGCACGCAAACATAATGCGAAAAATAATTATTTAACATACGCATATACAAGTGCACAAACACTGCATGTTTCCTGTCGTCATGTTAGGATGAAAGTCTTATTTGACAGCTGTGGCATCAAACGGCGGGGCCTGTTAATGATGCAGACACTCTCGAATTAAGTGCTCATTAGATGCCGTCCAGATAACACACTGATGAGCCAAGACGGTTTGTTGAAGGATTTATAAACTAGGCTAGTATTTCCTGCTTTATGTTGGGGTGTTTATTGTGCAGTCTTGTGCAATGGGCCTTAGCATTGCTTCCTCGAGTGTTGTTGTTGTGTTTTTAGTATCTGTCAAATGACTTTGTTAAGGACTCACACAAAACCTCTTTGCACTCGTTACTGGCAACATCATCTCAACTACTGTATTGACAATGGCACTGACCATGATAACATCCTGGCAATGATAAATGATGGAGTGATTATGGAAATGCTAAAACCTGCGGGGACACAATCATGTGACAGTTAATTATCCTGAGACATAAAGCAGGTGTTGACATCTGATGACTGAACTTTATTCAAAATCACTTCGCGTGTGATTTTCCTCTTCTCCTCTCGCTCTCGACCCATCATGACCTCTGAATAAGGTGACCCTCTTCCATCTCACGGCTTGCTCGTCCTTCCCTCCATTTCCCTTTCTCTGTTCCTCCAGAGTCTAGAGTTCACTCACTCTGTCATACTGTCATGTGGACACTGGCGTCCGTGTCTTTGCTGCCAAGACCCATGACATCTGTCTAGACGCTTCTATGCTGTTGGCTTACAAACAAGGGACTCCACCCCCTGATCACCCAGCAGCGACTGCTCTTCCTTTCCCCATTTTTTTGCTCCTCCCCTCCACTATAACTGTTTCATACTCATACAAATAACAGTTCCTGTAGCTTCACTGTGGTATATGTGGTGCTTGGAATTAACTCTGTACAGTCAGATTGAGTGTCTTTTGGTTTTTTCATTCATTGTGCATTCATTTGCATATATTAAAAGTCTGAGAGTCACAGGCTTGTGATGTACTTACCAATGCATATGCCTACACACTTGAGCGATATGCGTCACATACTTGCCTGTGTATCTGTATGACTTACAGGCAGTCATCCCTCACCCACGCCAGAATATCGTCCTTGAGAACTTCTGATTTTGCACAGTGTAAACAAGGTGATCCTAAAGCAGGTCACTGTATTGGTAATGATGAGATCATGGCAGAAAAATGGCGGCATAGTCTTTTAGTTTGTCTTTTGAACGTTCCTCTATTGTTGTTGCTGTGTGTCTAGACTCCACTGCTGACTTTGACGTCCTTTACTTACACACTGCCTCCACTGTTCATGGGTTTAGTTGCATCTTGTGCTCTTTCACGCGAGCGAGTATATCTGAGACTTCATGAGCCCTGCAGGATTATTCAATGTGCAGTCCATATCATGAGAAAAAGTGCAAGCAAACTGACAAAAATACTAGAAGAGACTCCAAAACTGATACATTTATTACATTTACATTAGGTGACAAGAGGTGGAACAAATGTGGATGATGATCCTATAACCAAAATGTTTGCTTTTCTGTCACATTTGTACATGTAATAAATTGATTCTTTTCTACATCTGAAGGTGTGGGGACATTTTTTAATATGGGACTGTTTGCCTTGGCTACACACACCTGACACTACCTCTTGCAAAGCCTGGATTCAAGACTGCAAACACTTTATATACTTTTTACATTTGCTTATTTACCAGATTGTAGCCTACAGTTGCAGTCATACAGGCTTTTTGGTACATTCACATACCAGAGGTTTTTAACTGCGGCTATTCATTTAATTCATGAATTCCACATTTGTTTTGAATCTGTCAAAGTCATAACATCATTTTGTCACCACAGCACTTTGGTGTTAACAGGCTTATTTCATCCACACACCATTGATCCCCCACTTAAGCATCAATAAAAACGCCAGGGTGGTTTTATATTGTTATTACTACATTTTTTAATACTACCTTCCTAGCTATTGTGTCCCCTCCCTTTTCTTCTAAATTCCTTTCTCATACCCTTTTCCTCCATGGTTTCACTCCTCCTCTTTTCTGCTTAACTCCCTCCCTCCCTTCATTTTGTCCCTCCCCGTCCGGAAAGAGGAAGCTGTTAAGCAGAGTTTTCCAAGTTTTCATAGAATGGGACTGATGAAGCCGTTGAACTCGGCGGGACACCCAGGGTGGGTCGTTAGTTTGCTTCCACTGTATCATTAGTGTCCATAACAAACACATTATCTCCCGCTGCACCACCCCTCTTCCAGGCCATTTAGGGTGATAATTAGACTGTAACAAGCAGCCGTCCCCTCTATATAGGTCATCTACTGCTAATGATGCACTCACTGACATACACATCAAGGGGATTTGGTTTGGGTTCAGAAACTTAAACTATACTGTTTTTGATGGGTCAACAGAATCACAAAGAAATTGCCAATGAATTATATATATATATATATATATATATATATAAATTATATATCCCAATATACCAGTAGAATATCATGTTAATAATGCACATATGCCAGTGTTGTGATGGCAGATGTTCAGCCTTGAGGATCGTTTGTTTATCAGTTCATCTTGTTGCCTTTTCACTCACATCACAAGTGTAATTGTTCTTTTTGTTCGTTTTTGTACAGTTGTGGTTACAGACGCCTCGCCACCTCCCTGCACTTGTTTTTGAGTCTAATTCATTTGACACAAAGGAGAGAAAGCGCACAATAAACAAAGCTAAAAATCAATTAGATGGATAGCAAATTTTTTTTCACATTTTCAATAGATATTGCGAAAATACAATCGCGCTTCTTTTGGTCACAATAATCCTGTAGTGAAATATGATATTGTTACAGCCCTAATATATACATACATGCATTGTGTGTGTGTGTGTGTGTGTGTGTGTGTATGTGTGTGTGTGTGTGTGTGTGTGTGTGTGTGTGTGTGTGTGTGTGATTGTTGTGGGTTGAACACTTAGTTCTATAGAGGCGTTTGCTTTCACTGATTCTTAAACCTGGGGCACCACTTCACTCAAGGGACTGTCCATAATGACTTTGTAGTGCACACGTGTAATTTTTTATTTGACATTCAATCATGAAAAGACAGATTTAACAAAAATATTCACTGCTTTGTTATTACAGAACAATCAGCATCAGCACCATCTAATTTTATTTAAAACAAATGAAAGCTGGAAACCACAGACATCACACTGACAACTACTCTGACCTTAAGCAGTCTTACTCTTTCTGCCCTACCTAATACATCAAGGTCAAACAGACTGTGGCAGATTGTTTTTTTTGTTTTTTTTTACTAATTTAGGCATGTGATATTAATATTAAATCTGTCACAACCATATTGTGTCAAGACCACTGAATCATAATGGAAATATTTATGTTGAGGTCCAAATGTGAATTTATGCATATTAACTAGGACCCAGAGGCAGCTGTCAACAGAGGGAAAACAAAAGAGCTCCTGTGTACACATGGATCACATGTAATTATGTGGTGGTTTCTCAACACTCTCAGATGTTTTTTTTCTGTCATGTTTCATGTTTCATTAACATGTGCATGAAATTTCCCTCTATTTTTACCATAATTATAGATACATATGGTAAAACCTGACCTGAAACCTGAAAGATTTTATTGTAGGCATGTTACGGACTGAGACGCTATAAGTTGTATTTCTTTGCTTTTAAATGTGATGTAATTATATAGTAAAGATTTTCCTGTTAACACCTCATTAAGACCAGAGACACATATTAAATATTTAGCATGTAATTAAATAAACTGTATGTGTAGTTGCAGTACTGGAAACAAGGGAGAGTGATTGTTTTGGTCAAAAACAATTGAAGCAACTGGAATTTTTTAATGTGTCAGAACACTTGAACACAGTAAAGTATTAAATCAGTAATTAGCCAACTTATACACAGTATGTATGCATTTATTTATGCTTGTAGTCTGTGTCTGAGTGTCTATTTATTCAAAATCAAAACCTGATTTATAGCAGCTCTTTGTGTTTTTGACGGAAAGGGAACTAATACTCCACATCACTGTTTTGTAATTGAAAATCATTGCATCAGTTCCACCAGTGAACCTGACTGATGTCACATAAATGTTGATTTGTTCTGAGTGGCTTTCTCCACACAACACTTCCATTATTGCTTTTTTATTACTTTTGTTGTTGCTGTTTTCCATTGAGAAATAATTCTTTAATATATATTTCAATATTTCTGCGGCTCTCGCCTCCGCCGTGTTGTCATTTCTCTGTACAGATGTGACAGAGCTAAGGCGAGGTATTTCTGCTGCAGTTAGACATATGATGCTCACATCGCAGTATGGTTTCACGTGGCAGCCTTAGTGTTCCCCGGTGAGTAGTGGCACATTAAGGAATAACAAATGAGTCCATGACCCAGGGTAGTTATTCAGGGTGTGTTTGTGGAGTAGGAAAACGGCGTATGCTATTTGCTTTGCAGTAGATTCATAAGTGAAAATTGCATTGCGCCTCCATTTGGAGAGCAGGTGATGGAGTGTGGAGGGAAACAAAGAGATTGTCACTCTCCTGGTGTCTGATGATGCTCCACCATGCTGCTGAAAAGCTCACACATCCTGCCTGTCATCTTAACGCTGAATTCGACTTGTCAACATACTGTATGTGTCCGCCTTTTTAACTAGAATGAAAAAGAGCTGTGACTGTGTGCAATTGTGGACAAGTGCCCGTGTATTTCGGTGCGAATGTGAGGTCTTTTATTCATGTTGAAGTGCATGCATGTGACTGCTTTCCTCCCTATCTGATAACTTTGATCCTTTGACCCAGCCGGTCTGGTGAACACATTCTTCACGCAGGCATGTGCTGGGGAGACAGAAAGGAGGAGGGGCATATGGACGCAGCCTTTTGAAGTCACTTAACATCCACTGCCACGGCTCATTTGACCCATGCACCATGGAGTTAACATGCATGGCGATTTTATGATGCAGTGAACCCCGTCAAGGGCAGCTCTGAGGATCGTATGAGGTGAAGCTCTGAGAGCAGCATGCGCTCATCGAGACAGCCTGTCTGAAGCGGAGAAGAGACCGTGGCATGTTGGAAACACATGGGTCTTTTAGGAGTTTTTTAGTGCGTAGGTCACTGTGTGGCACATCTGTGATCTTGAAATCCTTAGAGCAGTGATTCCAAGTTCCAAGACAAGCGACTTTCTTTTTTATAAACTGAGTTAATTTGTTGTTTACTTGCGCTTGGAATGGCAAAGGTTTTTTTTTATCAGTTCTGACTTTTCTGTTTGAACTTTACATGTCATCAGTTATTGTGTACCTTTGGGTGCACGTACCCCTGGTTGGGAACCACTGAGCACCTATGTGCTGTGTAGTGTGAGAACTTTTCATGGTTCATAGTTTGTACTGTTAACTATGATAACACAAATCAATAGTCAGGCAAGCAACACACTGGATGCGTGGCATATGTGTGGCGGCTGCGGAACATCTTGTATTTCATTTTGGCATACATGTTAACAGGTTGGAGCGGACACACTGCGTGCGTGACACACGAGTCTCATGCCTTGTGGCTGTGTCGTGTGATCTAATGATTAGGAGTCTTGCCTATTTTTCACACATGATGCATGTATAACCATTTAAGCAGCTGCATGTGAAGACGGTAGCATTTTAGTGATATTTTCAGTCAAAAATAAATCATAAATTAATTAATAATGAAAAGAAATCCAACAATCCAGTAACCTGCAAAGTTTAAGTAGAAAGATAGAGCTGGCAGTAGCAGCGAGGCAGCAGACACACAGCTGGAATCAACACACCTGTGTGCGAGCTGAAGCACGTCAGTGACGCAGCCGCCACACACACGCAATGCAGGCAGTGTGTTCCCCGTCAGTGGCTCTACCATTTTGAATTTAACAGTCCTCAGCTAAGGAACATAAACAAAACCATAGCTCTCTGTGTTCAAATGTTCAGCCATTTTCTTTGTGGGATTATTTTGAGCAGTTGAATTTGGTCCTCAACTTTACTGTTCAAGAATCAAAATGACCACTCCTCCACATAGCTGACTGGAAAGGCCTACAACATGAATGGCATTGCTAGGAGTGAAGTGGACAATCATCATAGAAAATCAACCTGTTTGTTCACTGGGAGGAAGGCAAACTGTGTAGCTATAAAGGTTTGTGCACATCTCCTCCTTGATAAAATCAATAAGCCCAAACAAAAGCAGCCTATCATATTGTTCTTTTTAAATCACATATTCCCACAAGGCTAGCATGAAACAAAACACGCAGAATGCTACTGCAATGTTAGAGTCCCACTAGCTCTCCAAGGACTTAAATTATCTTCTTTGGGTGACTGGAGAAAACCTACTCCACCACATATCAAAGCCTCACTTTGGCACATTGTCCTTTTACACAACAGTTACAGGATGTCGTGTGCTCTAGTTGAGTTTTCTATCTCATCTCTGCACAAAGTAAATGATCAAGTGCTCTCAACTATGTGGACTGCACAGAACGAGGATAATTTCTGTAATAGCTCCTGTTGAAAAGCAAAATTTTGTAAAGGTTTCCTAACTGACAAAAGGACAAAAGAGACGGGAGAGAAAGGAGGCCGAGCTCTTGTACTGAGTGAAAAGGCATCCATCATTTACAGATACAGTAGGTTTCCTGCATCATCCCACAGAGGCCCTCATGTTGGTCAACAGTGCAAATCAAACGGCTTGCCACCATTTCCTTTTAACACCACTCCCTCCCCATCTTCTCCAAAACCAAAACCATCACCAGCACTCTCCGCCTCCACATGATGCCAGCCAGGAGGAATTCAATCTCAGAAATGATATCATGAATGATGCATAAGACGGAAAAATGCATTTACCCTGGCAACAACACAATGAGCTGTTGTTGCAAACACCGTAATGGAAAAATACGAAGGTTATGGTGATGAAAATGTATTATGAAACCGGAAAGACATTTGTGAATGTTGTCTACTCCTGAGCTGATGAAGCACGACCGAGGACATAACCGCAGCTTATAAGGAAATTCCTCAATATTTCTACAAACGGAGCATGAATTTGTGTTGGAGTCCTCAGGGAAGTATTAGAAAACAGTATCTTTGCATGCATGTGTGCCGGCCCACTTAAACTATGCGTGCATGAGTTTTGTCTCCTTTTGCTGGAGCACAGAGGTAAGGCCAACATGCCCATCTTCCATGTTAATAATGGATTTTTGATATGAGCTCCACATGAAATTTTAATCTCTGGAATATTAGCTCACCGAGGGAGATACAAAATCAAATCAGGGGGTCGTGATTAAGCGGGTGAAGCCCATATCGACCCATTTAAATTCACATTAACCCGGCATCAAAATGTATGAGCCATGACATTGATGGCAGACATAATTTAGTGGTGTTATGTCAGTTTTGCAAAGTAAAGGTGCGATCCCTCCATCACACATCTGCAAAAGGGTGAAAATGACACTTGATGTGATAGATGAGACTTCCTAGATGCTCGGAAATATTAAGGGATACGGCTGGTGATGCTCTGTATTTTTCTTATCATCAAATCCCTTGAAAATACCAAAACCAACAATGAATTACTCCTTTTAAAAAGTATTTCCTGTCCAGCCAAAACCTGATAAAGCTTCTTCTTCTTCTTCTGTTAACGTTATTGTCTACAAATGATTAAAAACAGATCAGTCATCCTTTGTTATAATGAACATGGACACTGAAGTTAATTCTGAGGCAGTCCCACTTTCATCATCCTTGTGCTGAATTTCACTAGCACTAAATGTGTATAAATCCCCAGCTGAAAATAGTCCCCAACAAATCTACTGTTTGCTTCAGTTTGAGTAACAGTGCTCTGCTGTTTAAGGGAATCACTTGGTGGTTGTTTGAAAATGAAAATATATATTATTCATTTTTATTTTCAAATTAATGTCTTTGATAGGTAGGAGTAACAGACAGTGAAAGGAAGTATTGAGAGATGAACTAACACGTTGTTGTTTTTGGGCTTTTTATGTGATTTGCTGACAATAAGAAAAATATAACTAACTTACTCAGAGTTTGAAGCTGTTAAAGTGCATATTTTATGGTAGTGACCCACAGAACATATATTTCAGATGTCACACCATATCAAAATTTAAATCAACAGTTTGACCTTCAGTGTCCCGTGTACAGTACAGGATTCTCCCTGTACTTTTGCTTGAATTTGCATGTAACAGCACAGTCAAATGGCACATGGAAGGACATATCAAAAGCCAGCTTTGTGCCATAGCGCTCCCTGCGCCTTATGCTGGATGAATATTTTACCAGCTACGCCAGCAGAGAGCAGGCCCAGCTGAGAGAGTGAGTAAAACAAAGCCCCACCGCTGTGTTAGCATACTCAAAGGCTCAATAATGTATCACCCACTTTTGTTCCTTACACAGCATCTATCATCCCAGCATAATACAGAGTAGCTAGAAAGCCATTTTCCAGAGGCAGTAATAGGACAAAGATAGAGAGTGTGTGTGTGTGTGTGTGTGTGTGTGTGTGTGTGTGTGTGTGTGTGTGTGTGTGTGTGTGTGCGTGCGTGCGTGCGTGCGTGCGTGCGTGCGTGCGTGCATGCGTGCGTGTGCGCGTGCGTGCGTGCGTGCGTGCGTGTGCATACAATCACATGTATGCTTGTGCAGTCGTGTGTGTGTGCGCGCGTGAGACTTTAATGCAAGTATGAGATGCAGTGCTGTGCAGGAGCAGTGTGTGTATTTATGTGAGTGAATGAGCGTAGATCTTAAAAACCAAACTGAACACCTCAGTGCCTCTGGGCTGCTAGGACACACTTAGTTGTCATTGGCTTGGATTGCACTCATGGGAAGAATCCTGTAGCTGAATAATGTGATGTATTAAGCTGTGCTCTGCAGCAGCGTATGGTAATTTGTAAGATTTTTTATTTAATCAGGTAACATTGTATTCCAGCCAAATGGAACACTGCATGAGCAAGGTGAACCTCTAATCTTTTGCTCCTGAGCTTCATACTCTGCTCTTTTTATCTTTTGTATCTTGTGAAAAAAACAAACAAAAAAAAACATTTAAACAAAACTTTGTGCCCTTTCACAAACTTTGAATTACTTTTTTGGTGTAAAAATGATACAGCGAGGTTAATTAATGGGCATTTTCTAAGCCACCATCTGTCGGCAAGTGGATGATCTTGTTGATCTTGCAGCTACTCAGAGAGATCGATCATGTGAACATCCTAATGCGAATAAATGAAATGATCAGTTGGGTAGTTTACAGTGAAGACGATGACAGATCAGGAGAGCAGACTGTGACTGACTGTGTCAATATTATGTCGATACACAGCAGAGGGGAGGTAATCATTTTTAACACAAAGATAAATTCTTTGGAGAGGTAAGATAGAAGGACTATTATCCTTGTAGGTCTTATTATATCAGATATAGAGATGCTCTGATCCGCCCGAGCCACATTAAGTACAGTGTCTGTGTCAATGTCATTGTAAGATTCGATGTGAATATTGCGTTTTTTTTATAATATTTTGATTAATTGTGCAGCCCTGGTTTCTGCCACTATCTTAGTATAAAGTACCACAGCATACCCGGTCTCCTGTTACCTCTCATGATGATGATGATTCCAGTGGCTTCCATGTAGTGAGTTATGCAGATTTTAAGCTTTGTAAAAAGAGAGTACTACTACCTGTTTAGTACAAGGTACAGCATAGACAGTTCCCCTGAGCTGAGGTAACTGAATCGGGAGACAAAAAGTTAGATCAGTGCAACCATAGTTTCCATTTTAAAAAAGCTAAAAATATCGAGAGAAAAAAAAAAAAAAAAAAGTTTCTACACTAGACTGAAGTAGAAAACCTTTCTACACTTTGACAAAGACTGGCAGAAACATATTTTTCAGGTACAAGTTTACATTGCGGTGCCTGTTTCCCGCTGGTTGTCATGCTGCCGCTCACATTTACATGCCTGCAGTGCACTGGAACCCCCAGCCCCCTCCCCCCAACTTACAGAGCGATAGTTACTGGTGTTCTATTCATTTTCTCATCTTCTCACATCCACATGAACATAGTCCCATACAGGGAAACAAGCACTAGTGAGTTTAACATTTGTGCTACATTTTATTAGAAACACAACCAGAGCTTCCTCTCAAACCTACAGTCCAAAGTGATTACAGCTATGCTGCCCACTGAGGTGATTCAAATTATGAATTAGAGGAAAGATGATATCTCTAACAGAAAAATGAAGTTTAATTCAATCCCTGAAGCACTGACAAATGTATTCCTCCATGGTATGTTTGCGGTCTTTATCTTAAACCCTGGCCAACACCTGTTTATCGCTGCTCTATTAAATCCATGTTTAAGTGACAGGTGTTTTAGGCTGTTTGTTCAGACGTAATATGGTAATTGGACTGAAGATGGCTGCCCTGAGTGATGGCGCAGATCCTTTGCCTCACAGCCCTTTGTTTCCAACAGAAGGTTTGAATCAGGAATGTGGATTTCGTCACCCCCCCCCACCACCACCACCACCACCACCCCCCCCCAGCGAGCAGCAGAAGGACCTCACGCATTAGCAGCTTGCGCTCTCGTCGTCTTTCGTCTGCTATGTAACATGCTGCTCTGTGATTGAGTGTGTCCAGGTTGGAGACATTTGTGTTTGTGTCAGATTATAATGTGCGTTTGTGTGTCTCAGTGTGTTTGTAAAGAAAATTCAAGCCCACAAAATTTCACCATCTGTCTGTAGAATACGACTGGTGAATGCAAGTAGCCATTGTAGAAAACACACTTTGAACCTGTGCTGGAAATGTTTTTGTACACCTGCATTTTCAGGGCCCCTGCAGCTTGGCCGTCCTGACAGCCATAAAGTGTGTATCTGGTCTAAATGGCTGGACAGAGACAGAACTGTGATGGGGACAAACTGTAAAGTAAAGGGTTGGATGTGGATAGGGCTTGTAGTGGAGTGCCACAGAGGGGCATGATAATAGACAGAATGTGTCGAGGAAACAGAATGATAGCTCCTTTGTAGTGCTACCTTTTTGTCTCTGAATTCTCTGGCTCCTCTCAAATTAAACTCGAGCTTTTGAAGTGAGCTGATGCGATCATATGCTTCTGCCCTCTCCAACTCCCCGATCCTGCATCCCCCTTCCACTTCCTTCCACTTGGTTGGCCTGCTTGTCTTTTTGAATGCACTCTGCAGACTTGGGCCCCCACAGCAAGATCTGAGTGCAGATCCTCAACCTATATACACGAGCACAGTAACGCTCAAACTTGTCAGCAAACTTGTCAGCAACACACCCTCACAGCAACGGCAACACAGCAGCCACTGCTTCTTTGCAGTTTTCCCCAACCAGACAACATGGAACCCCATTGTCTTTATCTTTAATTGTGCTCCTTCAGGCTGCTGGTTCGTCACACAACGGGCCAGAGTGGCATACCTGAGGGAAGTGAATAGTGTGGGGTTACAACAAGGATTGGCAACCACATACGCACTCATATACAAGTGCAAACCCTCGTCAAGTGCATATCAGTGCTTAAAGGAGCGGCCGAGAAGCCCTGTAGAGCCAATTACACATACAGCTCTAATCTCTTGAGCGAGCTGAATGGATAGAGGGAGAGAGAAAGAAAGAGAAGCAAGGATGAAGGGTGGAGGAGATGATGAGGTGATGGCAATAGTGGTGGGAGGAAAGGGCAAGCAGGAATAGACTGGAAAAATTAAGGGAAGTAGCCGGGTGAATGAAAGACAGGAGGTGGGAGGGTGAAGAGGTGAGGAGAAGAGTTGGAGGAAGAGGCTATGGAGAGGTCAGTGGTATGAAGAGGGGAGAAAAAGACAGAATGGGGTAAAGGATCCAGTAAGAGAAAAGAGTGAGAGCTGGCAAGACGGTGTGGGCAATTCTGAGCCTCAGCACGATGTTAGATGCCGTGCCCCCAGTCAAGACACATATCTATCTGTCGAACTTTTATCATATAAATGGATACAGCCCTGAGAGCCCCATAGGCAGAACGTGAGACTTCTAATGGTTAACGTCTCTTTTCCCTCAAGCGTTGTCAAGAAGGCAACGAGGGCTTCCTTTAATGTGTTATATCTGCCTGTCATGTCGGCCGCCTTCGTCTCCGTCTTTCTCTCCCGCTGTCTCTTTCTTACCTTTTCACTCTTTCACCTTTTGCACTGTGATCTTCTTCTTTTTTTTTTTCTTTTTTTTTTCTTTTAAACCCAGTTCGCCATCTTGTTTTTTTCCTCTCTGCTAATACTCCCCCTCCCCCCGTGGCATGGTAATGTTCTCAGAAATTACAGTGAGGTAAACAGAGCAGGGTGTCGAAATGAAATAACTGCTACGGGGCTGTCAGCTCTAGCAAGGGGGCCATCCGTCAGCGGGAAATGACACGTCGGCCGCCACCCGACCCCCCCCCCCACACACACACACACACACACACACACACACACCCCCACACCCCCCCATCCCCTCCTGTCACATGCACAGTTGGATTCCTCCTGTCCTCCTGGTGGCAAGGTGAAGGAATTATGCTCATCAAAGGCCCAGCGCAGCCTGGAGCCTTTCCATTAACCTTCTACAACACTGGTCAATGGCGAGGGGACAACACAACTGCCATCCCACACACACACGCGAGAAGCGGGCATGCTTACACCTCTGGGAGACATGCACACATAAAAGCAAAAACGATGCATACCGAGGCACAACATTACAGTATATACATCCAACACACATGCATAATTACTCCAGGATAGGATTTATACACAGGTACACACAAGCACACACACCTCAATTACCGTTTCATTCATAGCCTGACAGCAGAGCGTGTGCGAAGGCTGACATTAAAGGAAATTAAATCTCCTTGTGGAACGGGCCAGCCCATCTCACCTCCCGTCAAAATGCTCCCATTTCCACTCCTCCACGTAACCTTCTCATCTGGGTATTTAGGGCTTTGTGGTGCAGAACGTCATCAAAGAGAAAACTTAGCGAAGGCGGTCGTGCATAGACGAGGCCTCCCCATGATAATCCCCCCCCCCCCACGCAAAAGGAGCTCTCTACTATTAGCCCACGCACACAAATTACTGCTTCACATTCTGTCGTCCTCTTTCACCGCATGTACTGTCACATGCTTACAGGAGAAAGGGCCTTCATTCACACACACACACACACACACACACACACACACACACACACACACACACACACACCAAGTCTGGTATCATTGACTTAGCCCAGTGAGTGAGTCAGTCAGTTAACTCTTTGATCCAGGCCTCCACTGGAATACGAAGCCTATTTGACATAATCCTGAAAAACATCGCCTCACATATCCAGTGAAACTCAAAGGAAAGCGCAGCTGCACAGCTACACACAGCAAAGGGACTTAGCAGCAGAGTGACACGTGTACAGTAGATTTTTACGGGCAGATTTAATTAAGCCTCATTCACTCCCAAATCCTGTGTTATACAAACTCTTGTGAGCTCTTTCTCACTCGCTCCAAAGCACGAAAATGTGACAAACCTGCAGAAAAGAGGAGGAGTTAAGTTGGCCCTGAAGTTAGGTAATTGAGTTCCTGGTTAAAGGAGAAATAGCCGCAGTTTTCTTGCTTTCACGTCGGGCACCGGCTTTCTCCCGAAGGCTTTAATCAGATCAAACATGTCCTGTCAGATAAGACGGCTAATTAATCAGGGGAGGGACCAGTCTTCTCCTCTGACAGATGGAGAGATGGAGGCAGGGCGGCGGTGGAGGCACTTCCTCTCCTCCTCCTTAACCTCTTCCTCTGCCGTCAACAGAAAGCAAAACACAAGACAGAGTGAGACCGCGTTGCCTGTGGCAAAGCACAGAGAGTCTGTAAAGACTGTAAAGATTCTCAAAGACGTTGTTTACCTGCAACTGTACTAACACAAAAGACTCTTCGGCTGCGAAGAACGTAGACTTCTGAAGTCGCTATTTAGCATATTGCATATGTGTGTGAAATAGATCACTGAAACCTGACGTTTCTCATCATTTTGAGGACCAAACAACTGATTTCAGCATAATGTGGTGCTACTGACAGATTATAAGGCTGCTTGAGGTTTAGAAAAGAAAAACATCCATACACAGTCATAGCTCTGTGCCGATTGTCTTAATTTTCTTTGGGTGAAAGTCAGTTAACTCTCCTCCTCCTCCTACTTGTCCTTGCTTCTCTTCTTTTTTCTTGTTGCCAGTTTTTAAAGTCTATGAAATTAATTTAAAAAAAAATCCTGCTAAATTGCTATCGTTACACAGAATATTCATTCAGATTCAGTAGCCTTTCTTATTATTAGATATAGATCACAACCATCACACAGATCATTGCCTTTTTACATGGCATCGCTCCTTGTAAGGACCCTCCTCTTCCCATTATTGATCTAAAGTGAATTAAACAGTAGCACTCTGAGAGCCTGTAATTGAGAAGGATGAGAGTGAAATTTACTTTTGATTCAATGTGTTGAATATATAGAGTCGTTCACAATGGCAGATCATGTCAAAATTATCAGTTTGATCATCATCATCGTCTAGGGTTCTGACCTGAAATAAAATGACCCTGCCTTGAAAGAGGCGGTACTAGATTAGAATGTGGTGTTCTCAAAAAGATAACATCTTCCACTGTCATCTGTGAGCTGAAGTGGATGCAAATCTTTTCAAAATGTTGCCATGTCCATTCACTCATCGCAGCTAGCTGGCCACCAAGGCTGACATGGTAGAGAATTACTGAGTTGAAGGATGGATAGACGGATAGCTGGGTGACAGACATGGTGGCTGTGAGCTCTGCCTCAGTGACTGGTTGACTGTTGGGGCCGGGCTGCTGTTTCCAGCTGTTCTACTGCAGAGCGCATCTGGCCCCTCAGCTACCTCAGGCTCAGCCCATCACTAGCTGTGCAGCTTCACCTAGCTAGGAGCAGCCCCTAGGCTTTACAGAGAAAACACTGCTGTACAATACACACTACACAGCTTCTCATTCTCTGTTTCTATCCCTCTTTCACTTGATCTTTAACACTTGAGAGCTGGTGTAGAAACGCACCCAGAAGCCTCCATACAAACTATTTGAATTGTATACAGCATGCAAGATGTTAATACAGACATGTATGACTTGTAATACTCTCCACTCACCCAAATCCATAATGTAGCCTACAAACTCACTCTTTCACACACACACACACGCAGGACCAGCACAATGAACTATTGATGCATCCATATTACATGTGAGCAGATGAATATGTGAGTGTCAGTAAGGCCAAACATCATGTGAGTTCAGCCAGAGTTTGGCTGCACTGATGGCAGCATTGTTATGTGTTACGTGATGCCTCATGACACAGAGCTGATGCATATTTCACCATTCCTGTGACTGATGATGATACATTATTTCTCATACCATCTTTTCTTCCCCTCTCTCTTCTTCTTCCCCTCTGCTCTTCAAATCCCTGGCCCCTCAGCAACAAGAGCAAGACCCCACCAACCTGTACATCTCCAACCTGCCCGTGTCTATGGATGAGCAGGAGCTGGAGAACATGCTGAAACCCTTGGGTCACGTCATCTCCACGAGGATACTGAGGGATGCCAACGGGGTCAGCAGAGGAGTTGGTTTTGCCAGGTACGCAATGATAATGATGCTAATGTGACATGGATGCGTCAGTTTAAAAGTGGTATCTCTTCACCATATGTTGCCTTGCTGCTGCTATGAATGCAAGTGCAGTGAGCCCACACACTGCCCTTATGTCAAATACTTATTCCATACTTACTGTACGGTCTGGTACTACATGGAGGCTGGAACACTAAGACATTTTTGTTCAAATAGATTTGACCTATGTAATGTGCACACATACGCACGCACTTGCAAATGCATTGATGGAAGTGTGCACACAAATAGATGCACGTACACTGGCATACAGGCACACCACCTGTGCACCTTGCGGGCACACACGCATTCACTCTATAAAGACACTTGTCAGGTGACCCCTACCTCCAGGCAGCAGAAACTTTTAAGTGTGATTTGTTTCTTTTCTGAGCCTGTTCGACAGTGCGTCCGCCAGTGGATGAGTTTGTCTTTGTTCATTCCTGTGCATCAGAGCGCGTGTGCTTATGCATATGTGTATACATGCCTATAAATGGGATGCTTGTGCTTATGCATTCACATACATTTCTTGGACACCAGCAATTACTCCTTGTCCTTACAGTATAGTCAGGGCTGCTCTATTTCCACTACCAAACCTATCATTGAACAGTTTATTTCTTTTTCTGCTTAGAAAAGTTTCCACTTCTGCTTGTTAATCCCCCAAAGTCATAAACCTCTCTGTCCTTGTCCTCGGCAGCCACCAGGCTCTCATTCCTCTCCACACAGTCCTCCCTTGTTTACCCAGAGGAGGCCACTGACGGCCACAGAACTGCCATCTTGCAGGGATTTTTCTTAATCACCTGCTCTGGCTGAACTCCTCTCCTATTCCCTGCTCTATTACCGAGGGTTACAGCAGGACAGACAAGCACAAACACACACACATATATTAACAGGCACTTATGCACAAACATGAGCTTATGCACAGATAGACCTCTACACATGCCTGCACACCCGTGCGTAAGCACACGTGCATGCACGTGTGCACGTATTACAACACACACATGCAAAAGCAGACTCTCACACGTACACACACAGACAGGTAGGCAGCCTCCTGCAGACCAACAAGCAGAGCACAGCAGCAACCTGCCACAGGCCACCTGTTCAAGCAGCCCTCCGTGGGAGGAGGAAGAGGCATGATGGAAAGGGAGAGTGAGACGGCAGGAGAGAGAGGGACAGGAGTGTGAAACAATAGCCAGGTAAAAAGAACTAATCATAGAGGTTATTAGAAAGAGAAAAAGAAGATGATGGGAAGGAGAGGGCGGTATGAGACGGAGAAAGATTGAGGAATAGAAAGTGGAATGAGTGAGTGTGGGTGTGTGGGAGACAATGTGAGATGAGGATGAGTTGTGTTTTTCTTAGATAAAGAGAAAAACAGAAGAGAAAAAAAAGAAAGAAGTAGAAAAGGTTGTATTGTTTATGCATGAATCCAGAAATAAAAGAGAATGGTGGTAATTGATAACAGGTCAGACAGACTCAAAGAAAAAAAAAAAAAAGAAGAATCAATGTGTTTTATTAATTGTAGAGCTGGCGTTAGCTGTGTCAACAGACAGACAGACAGCTGCTGAGGGTTGGGCCATGAGGGGCATTAGAGAGAGTAAACTGAGCTAAGTGTTTGTGGGCTGATCCATTACTGATATCAGAGCCCATTACTCCAGCCCCAGCACTAATCATTGCAGACAGCAGCACCTGATGCCATTAACCAGCAGCACACAGAGAACACAGAGAACAGCCACAATGCCTTACCGCCTACCTGGCTGGCTCAGTGACTGCCTGGCTACCGCAGCAGTCTGATTGACCAACAGACAGTCTGACCGGTTTGTTTCTCGGTGACTGCTTAACAGCCTGCCTGCCTTATTTACTCCTTGTCTGCCCACCTGTTTTCTGTCTACCTACCTGCGGTACTGCTGGAAAGAGTGAAGGAGGCAAACAATGAACAGCCAGAGGGGAGCAGGATAAAGAGCGCTAGGGGATAGCGAGAGAACACTTCTAGTAAGAAGACGCTTTGGAGAAGGGTGATGCATTCAAGCCTGATTTTCCTTTAGCAAAAACATCCCAAGAAATAATCGCAAAACATCTTTTGTTCAGATGATGCAGCACAAAACCACATAAATCATTAGTCCACAAGCGCTAAGTGGAGTGTGCAGTATGTACAGAGTTGTTAGGCCTGAGTGAAAGAGAGCAAAAGTGATAAAGAGGTTAGCCGCTTCATGCAGATCCTCTCTGTGTCACTGAGCTGCCTCCTAATGTGAAAGCATTGTGGAAGGGTTATTGGCATGTTTGTGGAACTGTGTTGAAGTGCAGTCGTGTGTGTGAACACGGATTAGAAGCATATTATGAATGTGTGCGTGCATATATGCATACAGATTATATGTAAACACAAACAGACTCTACTGTACATTCATTTCTATTCGATGAGGCTTTATTGGCATAATTGAGATAAAGTAAAAAATATATAATAGAAATTAAAAGACTGGCTGGTCTGTATCAGCTGTCCCTGTAACAAGCGGGACAGAGGGAGAAGAAAGATGAAGAAAAAAGGGTGCATACATGGTGAGTGAGAGAGGGATGACGGCAGGAAGTGTGAAAGATTACATATTCTAAAAAGAGAAGTAGGGAGAGGAAAAGGGAGAAAGATGTTTATGCGGGAAGGGCGTAACAGAGAAACAAAAGGACAGACAGAGAGGGAAGGAAAGGAGGGCACGAAAAGTGAGAGAGATAGGGCGTGAGGGAGAAAGGCTAACAGTGAAAGATGGAGGAAATGACCAAGGTTGAAAGACGGGGAGGAATGAGAGAGACGTCAAAAAGAAGAGGTGCAGACGGGCCGGGAGTAAGATGGATGAGAAAGAGAGAGCGATAAAGAAGCTATGGTAAAAAAAAAAAAAGAAAGAAAGAAAGAAAGATGAAGGTAGAGATAGGAGAAGGATGAGAGACAGAGGACAGAGAAGTGAGAGGCTGACAGGATGATATGAGTATTCTAGGAGGTGAGAGCGAATGAAGCATAAAAATCTTGAAAGCAATGAATTCTGCACATTCCAAGAGCATATTACCATAAAGGCATAGGAATCACTCAAGCCTGCATTTAAAAACTGTCTCATTTTAATATGAGTTCTTTGTATGTGTATGTTAAAGAATCTGGTGACATATGTACAATGTGTGCAAATAATATAAAGGGCATATTCTCTCATGCATAGAGAAAAAAAAAATCATAGTCTTTGACTGATGTTTTTATTTGACTTTATGACTTAAATGTCCCTGCAAGACTTAAAAGTCAAAATATGATCAGTTGTAAGGAAATTTATTAGATATGTAAGTGCTTTTGATGTAAATAACTTGTGGTAAATCAGCATTATATTCACAGTTATCATATGTTATCATAACTGCTCCTTTATTAAAATGAGACAGGTGTGTGTGTGTGTGTGTGCGTGCGTGCGTGGGTGGGTGCGTGCATGTGCGTGTATGTGTGTGTGTGTGTGGGTTATGTATACGTTTAAAATGTACATTGTTAAAGGTTACGAGTTAGATTTAAGATGGCAGATAGTGTAACTCAAATCCCCTCAAGGGTGAAAGTACATGCAGTACATTTGTTCATTTTAAATGTGTTTGATATACTTATGTACATGTTTTGATGTGATGTGTGTATGGATATTAGTGTGTGTGAGCTTGTGATGTGAGAGATCAGAGCCCTCCTCCTGGTCAGCTGCTTGGCCTGCACAGCATTTGATCCAGTGGCTCCAGTCAGGCAGCTTCTCTCTCCCTCTCTGAGATTCAGTCTCGTCTACCTCCCCACACCTTCTTATACCCCTTGTTCTCCTTACTCCTCTGCATCCCTGCATCCATTTGGCCTCTTCGCTCCGTCTTTCTATCATTTTTCTTTTCTATTAGGCATGGGGAGAGGCTGTGTAACAACTCATTCCCTGCAAACGCTGAATTTCATTATGAACTTCTGACTCATGCAGACAGTGGCGTTCACCAGCAGATAGACAGACAGACTCTGGATAGTCTCATTGGATTTTTTGGAATGAACAGAATGATAATAACCAGCCAGCAGGACACAGTCTAGTCAGTGACTCCTTATTGTGGCAAATGTGTCATCAGGGGCAATATTTTCCTTATGTGTCATAATTTAGCAAAGAGGTAAAAAAAATATATATATTTTTTTTTACAGCTATGTAATGTGGGTTTCAACCTTTGCTTTAAATATTTTTAAATTAAACCTTACGTATCCCTTTTTGTTGCAGGATGGAGTCCACAGAGAAATGTGAAGTAGTGATACAGCATTTCAATGGGAAATACCTGAAAACTCCGCCAGGCATTCCAGGTGAGTCTCCTCTCCTTTGCTTTACATTACTCTCGCGTCACCCCTTCCCTTTCTTTCTTGGAAAATCATCACCTTTGCAATGAGAAACCTCCTTTTCTAATTCAATTATGGTAATTTCTCATCTCAGATCTGCTGGACAGCTTGATAGATTGTGTACACCGTTGTTTCTGACACCTGAAGGTAGCTGTCTTACTATGGCTGGATAGCTGACAGTTCTATAGGTCTCTCCTGCCCCCCCCCCCCTCTTGCTCTCTCTCTTTCTCTGTCACCATCTCTCTCCCTCCCTGGTGCTGCTGCTGCTGCTGCTGCTGCAGGCTGGAACTTCTCGGGCAGGAGAAAACCCGCTTAATATTCACACTCATGCCTCTGTGCTGTTCTTTGCAATCTACTTAAGAGCTTGCACTCTCCCCTCTTTCCTCTCCTGCTCCTGCTCTCTGTTGCTGTGTCCTTTCTCCTTCCTATCTCTCTTTTCTGCAGTCACCCTAGACAGTGGAACAAGCTGGCTAAGGAGAGAAGTGGCAGAGAAAAGAGGGTGAAAGAAAGTGTCACAAAATGGAAACAGATGTAGAGACAAGATAGTGCCACATTGTGTGCTAGTGCAGAAATTTGTCTTGTATTCAGCGTCCAGAGTGGCATCCCTGTCCCAAAAGTTTGAAACACAAGGAGACAAAGAATTGGAAATGTTGGAAACAGTGTAAGTCACTAAGGGAGTAAGGGTGACAAGCGTTGGCAGCAAAAAGAAACGTGAGGTGGAAGGAGAGTAAAGATATGAAAGAGAGAGACTCAGAGAGGGAAGGGCCAGGATGAAGACGAAAAATGCTGCCTAAGCAATTTTGTGGCCAGGTGCTGCAGCGCTTGAAGCCTCCTGTGCGTCCCAGCAGGACGTGCGGGCCAGACAGGGCGATACCGAGGAGATCTCCTTCACCCCCGGGGCAATTTTATTAACAATGCTCACACCTCCAACCAGCGGCACAGAACCAGACCCATAAATCGCTGTCCACTATCCAGTAATATCTGAAAGAGACTGGATTTAGAATCTCCATATATGCTCAGCCACTGCATAGCCAGCGGCCATTAAAGGCAAGGTGAGTGGTTATATTGAAGTTGAGCCGTAATAGGAAACCTTTAAAGCTGTAATATCAGGCTGACCTTCCCCTTTAAGGGTCCATCTCCCGGCCGCTCACGCTTTATTATTGTTAATGGATTGTTCAGGCTTGTGCCAAGCATGGAGATTTACTGCCCTGATCGAGGAAATCCTTCTGTGGAATTAAGAATGGTTAAGTTTACAAGGTCTGCTCTGGTCTGGTGCTGCTGTGGTCCCTCCTAAAGGGTCCATCAAATCTCCCCTTCCCCCTTATTGTACGCCTGAGTATGTACGCATACGATTGGTGTTGCCGAAAGCTATTATTGTTCCTTGTGCGGTTGCAATTTGTGAATCTTTTTGCATTTTTACCGTTATTTCTATAGTTTTTAATGACACTGGGCTGACTAAACTGATTGATGAGATCTGGGAACCTGGTGAAATGTTACAACAAAGTCTGATGGAGCAAGAAACACAAGCAGTTAGATGATCAGGCAAGTTGTAAACATGCCAACAGTTTATCTAGATTATCTAAACCACATCATTTGTGAGTGAATCGAGTAGTGAACACACAATGTCCCTGGAAAATCCCTCTTACCACATCAAAACTGTGCTCACAAGTTGGAGGGAATTTTTTCAAATCTGCAGAATGGTCTGATTACCCATGTTTCTTGCCCAGTCTGAATTCTTTTTTAGCTATGACGGCTCGTTTCCAGATCTCAGAAATGAATTTATAAGGCAAAACCCAATAAAAAAAATTGTTAAAGTTGCGGTCCCTTAGATGTTATTCATGAATACTCATAGATAAAAGTTCACTTTGATTCTCGATTCATAGGAGGCAGTGGGATTGAGGAAGTGTTCTTTTTTCCGCCTCCTGACACTGTCCATGTTGACTTGCTGTCTGCTAAATGGACATTCCTGGACATTCCTCTGTTATCAAACTCAGATGTTCCTGTGCGGAGGACCCTAGGGCTGTTTCTCTTACTCACAGAGGCAGTGACTATCCCTTTATAGACAGATGTGTGTGTGTGTGTGTGTGTGTGTGTGTGTGTGTGTGTGTGCACGTTGTGTGTTCTCACCACATTCCTATTTGTTTCTGTGTTCTGATTCATGCGTGCATATTCAAATTTATGCAGTTACTGTATTTGTGTGCTGACACACAGTGAGTCTATGTCAGTGTGTGTATGTGTTTGCCTGTGTGTGTGTATGTGTGTGTGTGTGTGTGTGTGTGTGTCATGTTGGTGGTATTTCCCCAGAGCCCCTTGTGATGCAGGGCAGCTTCTTCATCCATCCATCTTTGACAGCACAGCGGCACCCCCTGGGGGGCCCCCGCCACACACACCACAGTAGGAGTGTGTGTGTGTGTGTGTGTGTGTGTGTGTGTGTGTGTGTGTGTGTCCATGCATGTGTATGGGTATGCTTGTGTGACAGCCATGACTACTACACTGTGTGAGATTTGACACGAACACGCACACAAACCACATAAGCACAAATACAGTCACGCACCAATAACTTTGACCTGAATGGAATGTCAACATCCATATAATGCTAATGGGATCCTTTTTTCCACCATTTAGCATTTAAAACATAACCTGCACACACACACACACACACACACACACACACACACACACACACACACACAAAGCAGCTTTGGCAGCACACACACTCAGGGCACACAGGGCAGCAGTTTTAGCATGCATACATGTACATACAAATTCACACACTCCTCTCAGTGTACCAAGCCCACTCACCGATCCATCTCAAACCCTTATCTGACAAGCTTCTGCATTTCCAGCTTAGCCACTCAATCACATTGTGTCAAGAGATGTGGGTGTGTGTGCATGAGTGTGTGTGTGTGTGTGGGTGTGTGTGTCTGTGTGTCCGTGTGTGATGGGGGTTGGTCTTGTTAAAGCTGTCCTCCTCTACTCAGGTGTGTCCAGTGGCAATACAAAAAGGATATTGACTTGTAACCTTGCTGTCCCATACCAGGAAGTGAATATCTGGAAGTGCCAGGTCATCTGTTAAATTCAGCTGACCATGGGAAAATAAACAGAAAGGAAGCCACCATGTTGGCAGGAAGTTAACACTGGGTCGCAGATAACGCAAGGACACAGAGAGGAGGAACATACAGAAGAGAAGATTGTGGAGATGCTAACAGATGGCAGCTAATGGCGCCATAGACGGCTTACATACACTTCCTGTTTAAATTTTAATGTAATAACATCTAACTTCCTTGTGATTACATGAGATGTTGAGTTGATATACAGTGTGGGGAGATGATAGCAGATGGCAGCTAATGATACTCAAACAGCTTCCCTATTCTTACTGTTAAGTTTTTAATGAAATCATGTCTAATTTTCTAGTGGTTAAATGTATTAGGCAGATACGACGTCTGGTTTAATGCACTTTTAATTCATGTTACTGTTACTCAGGTTGGGCATGTACAGTATGTTAGGAGTTATGTCAATACCTGTAGTGATCGGACATCCTTTGTAACTGTACTTAAACACGGTGGACGCTGCTGTATTCTGTGTAAGCAACCAAACCCAGCCAGCAACAAAAAGTGGTGCTTGCCAGGAAGTTGAAATGAATACTTAAACCAGCAAGTTCTACAGAAACAACAACTACGACACTCGCATATAGATGCATTTAATCAGCTATCCAGGTCAGATTTGTTTGGTGAAGCCTGGTTGATATGAGAGGTGTGTCGCAGTCGAGCCAGTCACCGAGGCCCGCTCCAGCCGCTCTGCTCTGCCCACGTCTGATTGTGATTCAGAGAGAGGGACATGATCGATAGCCCTGATGGAGCACTACAGCTGTTTAGCTATTCTGTGCAATGCGGCAGCCGCTCTCCCTGCCGCTGTTGTCAGATGTGAGTGTGCATACACCCGCACACAGATAGAAACTCATGCACTCATGTCCGTACAGGCACACGGATGAAGTATATGTATGCCAAAGTACGCACAGGTGTGTTTATGTGTTTTCACCTGTGTATGTGTTTGCATGCAACAATGCATATGCATGTATACAGTGTGTATGTCTAGAAGTATTTAGGCGACACACACTCACAGATAGATAGGCCTATACAGTCATGTAGACGCAACAACCTCTTTCTGAGAAATGATCTGCTTTGGAGTTGGACGTGAGAATTGTATTTCAGTGGATGTGGATTTACTCAGTACGCAAAATAAATGGAATTTATGAAATGTGACTACAGCAATGACCCATACTGAAATGAGCCCAACAGGGATGCATTATGATTTACACTGCAACCCTGAGCAATGGGAAAGTCAAAGGAAGCACAGATAAAAAGTGATTTAATCCGCTGGCTCCACTGAGCCTCGCTGATTAAAGCCCTTCGTCCCACATTGCATTAAACAGCTTAGAGATGACACCCTATGGTAAATTTAATTCAAACCGGAGATACATTAGCCATTGTTTGGCTTTGGCAGGTGAGTAATCTCATGTACATCCCATATTGTGTGTCTGCAGTGGCAGAAAAGAAATTGATAACATGTGATACGCTGTATGTGCTGCTCTGTTCAGGCGACTTGCTGTTCTATGTGCGATTTAACTCAATTTCACTGTCAACAATCAAACAACAGCTAAGTAAACAAGAAGGTGTGTTTTCAGAAGGGCTAGATACAGGTAGTGGTGTGTGTTGCCAAATGACAGCACCAGACTTTGATGAATCTAGCGTTCTCGTGAATGTCTAACTGTGCAAACAGGGATTCAGTCCAGACTGAATGTGCAGTAACACTGCAGCCTCTTCCTTTTCACTTCCGTTGTTGTTGCTCGCTCCGTTGTGCTGCTGCCAATATGGCAGCACAGCTCAGAGCTGGCTCCAATATTGTCCAATAGATGCTGGATAAATAATGAAAACCACATCAGGAAGCAGCCACAGTGGCCCTGGGAGATGGAACCAAACGGAAACATGCAATATGTACAAGCTTTCCTGCTACTTTTTATTTTTTTATTTTTTGCAGCATTCTGGCATTTCTCTCTCTAACCTTATCTGGCTGTTTGTCTTTTGAAACTTTTCAGTTTCAAAGTATTCTTCTATATTGTATACAGAAGAAATGACTGAGACTGATGGTGCACTTGTGCAGTGCTCTTCTCATGTGAAGCGCCCCTCCCCCATATGAATGTCATTGCATTTGAAAAATCCTAATCAAATTTCCAGTTTTCTGATTCTCTGTGAGAGATCCAGATGACACCCAGGCTTTTGTAGGACCACGGCAGCTGTCGGGTTTATGCCAGACAGTGTTTTCACAGGGGCCGCTATTTCCAAGATACACCCCCCCCCCCCCCCCTTTTTTTTTTTTTTTTTTTAAACAAAACACAACATAGACCAACAGACATTGCTGAACCCCAAGTGCTGGTCCGACAACACATCCCGTGATTATTTGCAGAACACAAGGCCTGTGGCACTGAGGGTGGGGGAGCGGTTGCTGGGGGTGCTGTTGCAGAAAAAGATCCCCTCCCTATTGGCATCCTCACCAAGGCAACGGTGCCAAGATAGCAGAGACAGCCCACGGTATTAAAACGTCCCTCGCTGAATTAAGGCAACTCCCAAATCACTTGGTAAGTCACAAAAAGCCCTTCTGAAACTGTCAGTCATACTTGAGTAATCCATGTTAATTTCTGCAATCCCTCCCACACTCCCCTGGCTAATAACTGGCCCGTCGGCAGGCCTATTTCTCTCCCCTATGGCATGTAGATTTAACGTGCAGCCAAGTAGATTGGTGGCTTGGCTGTCAGTGTGTCTCAGACATGGCTGCTTCTCCGAGCACGCCAAGGTACATTTTTTTCCCCATGATGCATCTGTGTGTCATGTATGGGTGCTGATCTGTGAATTGTTTATATCTAATGTTTTCCCTCCTCTTTTTTGATGGAAACAAAAGGTCAAATCAATTACATATTGATAATTCATTTACCTCTGCTGTCACCCAGTGTAAACTAGCCATATTTCTGTCCCTGCTTATGATCCTCAATGACATTCAGACAGCTTTTCAATATACACTGCCACGGATAATAATTAGCCACAAAACCCTCCCTTTCAAATGCTCTTCTCAGGATATTGCATCGTAATGAAATCTGTCCTCTTAGCATGAACCATTCACCCCAACCCCCACCCACCCCAGACTTCACCTGCCCTCCATTAGAGGCAGGACACACAGGAAGTTATTATTGGCATCCCCAGTAAATCAGACAGCTTCCTGAAAAAGGATCAATTTCCCCCGTTGCACTTTCTCATTATAACCTTATCTCGCCCACAGACAATAATCTGGATTTGTCACGCTTTGTTTGTTTTGCCACTGAACTGTATCAGTCATGAGCGGAGCCAACAGTTAGCAGAGAGGAGGAGGAGGAGGAGGAGGAGGAGGAGGAGGAGGAGGAGAAGAGAGGAGCGGCTCTGAGTGGATCTGTCACTGAAATATAAAGTATTCACCTGCTGCAGTCCCCTTCCACAGAAAATAATATAAGCCCTTTGATTGGCTTCAAAGTTTGTTTAGGCAGAGGAGAGGAGCTCTGGCTCCTGGAGGGGTTTAGGCAGGAACGATTGACTTTGCTCTCCACTCAACCACATCTAATGTGGAGAGAGACAGAATGAAGGAGAGTTACCATGAGAAAAAGATACATAACGAGGGAGAGTAATGGAGAGAAATATAGCAGGAGTGCGATAGAAAGAAATAGATTGGGAGTTGGGGAAATGTGACGGGAATAAGAGAGGGAGATAAAAGAGAGCAGATGGAACAGGGCAGAGAGGGGAAGAAAGTGATGGGTGGGCGTAGGGGAAGCAGAAAAGAGAGGAGTGAACGTTGGATCAGCCCGTGTTTTTGGAAGGTTAAATTTGAGTAAAGTTTAGGTTGCTGCAACTGCAGCCGGCCGAGATGAAAGAATGACATTGACTGTGTGACCACTGCCTGAGCTTGACCCCCGTGACCCCGGCCCAGCTGTCCACCATGTTGATCCCCTTCCATCTCTCTCCCTCTCGGCCTGCTCATATCTCTGCTTGCGCTTTTTTTGTTGTCCTTGCTTTTATACTCTCTCTCATCCATCCCTCCCTCTCTTATCTTCATTGCCGCCGCCGTCTTTCATCCCTCACTTTCTCTCCTCCCTTCCTCTCTGTTCGCTATTCTCCGCATCGCACACATTCCTGCTCATCTCCCCCTAATGCTCATCTATGTTACTGGATGTAGCTGAGTGCACACAATATTAGTGCGAGCAAAATAAGCACCTGAGGCTGCTTTTACTTATGAAGAACATTTCTCCGTTCCTCTCTGTTTTGACATGTTGTCAGCCTGTTCATTGATGTGTTTGCCTCTTTTATGCTGTGGATTCACTCAGGGTGAACAGCAGACAGTTATGGAAAAGTTTTTCTTTCTTTTTAATTTTTCATTCTTTTAAATTTTGCGTCAAAGTGGAGCTGCAACAAGTTCGGGTCAGAAATCCAATCTGGGCTTGTTGCAAAAAATACTGTTGAATGTAAAATATCCACGAATGTATAACACACCTAGTTACTGAGAATACATTATTTCATATTTTCCCTCACTTCAAAGCGATCTGGCTTTACACATACCGGCTTCGTGACTCCAAGAATGGCATTGTCTTTCTTTTCCTCCTTTCTAAAGTCTAATCTACCAGTGTGTGATAGCACGTTTGATTGGGCACTGCAGCGCCTTGTTGGATGACGCTGTTTGCCAGAGACCTCTGCATCGGCACCCCCGCTGACCCAATGCAGCATTCCCATTCAAATTAATGAGGGGGCTGTGTTTTTTTTTTTAAACAGATCTGTTGTTTGTCTGAACAGCCTCACAGCCCTAAAGTATGTGTCACACAGGTATAGCAATCATGTTCATCTGTTACATTTACATTTACTCACTTGGCAGACGCTTTTATCCAACGTGACTTACAAGTGAGGGACATCACTAAAGCTTAAATGCAGAAGGAGACCTTGAAGTAAGTACTAAATAAGGCCAAGTACAAGAAGATCAGGTAAAGAAGTGCACTGAAAGTACAGTAAGTAGTAGTTAGTTATTCTTATTAAGGAGAGTCTGCTAACATCTAGCACTGCCCAGTGAAAAACCGTTCAGGCTGAGTAGTTTGTTGAAAGTGTTGCGTTTTTTTGGAGGGAGGGACGTTATTCATTCTTGTGAATTTTATTCTGGCGAGCTCAGGAATCAGAGTGCACACTCTACAGTCATAAGAAAAAAAACCTTTAGGTTTTTTTCTTTTCATACTTCTGCCTAGATCTAAGTGGGCTCTCCACCACCTCAGGAATGAAAGTCTTGCAATGTGCATATTATCTTCACAGATCCCTAGATTCCAGGGTTTAGCCATCAGTCAACTTAATCTAATGCAGGACCTGAGGAAATGCATTTCTTTTGCAAAGAATAATATTCCGCCTCTCAGCAGATACAGTAGGTCACTGAGCTCATAGCCTTTCGGCCGGCCTGCCCGTCCTCCAGAATGAAGATTAAGTTTGCTGAGGAGGATAATCATGCTCCAAGGTCTCTGAGGTATGCAAGCAATTCAGCAGGCTTGCCTTCTGTGGTTCACTGGTCAACTCCTCCCTATCTCCTGCACCTTTCATTATGTTCGAGTATCACAACACATGAGTTTGATAAATTACAGCAGCATGTTTTGAGTATGTTTTACTGTCTACATTTGAAAGTGAACAGAAATAGTGAGGTACAGGGAGGTCATCTCACTGACCAGAGTTGACCTCAGGACTGATTGTATCCTGTGAGTGTTTGCGTCAGGGAAGCAAGGTTAAAAAAAGAAAGAAAAAAAAAAAGGAAAAAAGAAAAGCAGGCATCAGTTACACCCGACCACGTCACTGTCACCGTCCCAGGACACAGAGGGCAGTGAGATAAATCTAGCTGCTGCCCCCAAAATAGAGCACGCACCTCCATTAGAACAGGACGCAAGCTGTGTGGGAACAAGCAGAGGTCACTGTGGTCAGTAGAGTTATTTCTGTAGCGCCACCGGACCTCCAGGAGTGGACGCCCATTCATTCATCCGACTGCCTGCCAGCGGGGAAAGAGACACACACACAAACACACACACCCACACACAAACACACAAAAAAAAAAAAAAAAAAAAAAAAAAAAAAAAAAATGCGTACACACCTACATGCTCTGCCAATGGACAGCCAGTTGGAGTGGGACGTGTTCCATTTGATGAAACTTAACGTGATGGGCTCCGAGTTGCCAGTGTTTTTTTCTCACCTGGGGTTATTTGCATCTTTTTCTGTATAAGAGTGTATTTATATAGCGAGCTGCCTGCTGGTGTTTCAGCTGAAGGACGATGGAAACACACCTGGTTTTGTGTGACCTCATGTCTCAGACACTGTCTGTCTTTCCTTGGCTGGCAGTACGGCACATCGTGGCTATTGGATCACACTTGTGGTTTATTTCTGCTGGTTTTACTCAGCTTATATAGATGATTTATAGCAGCTTTACAGACATGGATGCACACTTCTTGCCATAGCAAAAAAAAACAAAAAAAAAAAGACAGACACAGAAAACAGCAACACGCCAACAGAAAGATTTCTTACAGTCTCCTCTTCCTTCCTTTGTTCTTTGAGCCTCTCTCACTCTCTCTCTCTCTGTCTTCCTCTCATACATCCACACACACCCACAAGCACACACACATCAATAGTCCATTAGGAGTGTGTTGCTTTCATTACCTCCAGCTTGGCCCTAAGACAGCCTTCAGAGTGGAGTACAGCAGAGCAGAGCTGGCCAGGATTGCAGTATATATAGAGAGAAGTCTAGTAATTGCCAGCTCTCTGTTCTCTCTATCCTGCGCGTCAGGTGGAAAGTATGAATCTGTGGTATCTGGGGACCACCCCTGCTGCGCCACACCGCATCTCTCTACAACTGTCTGTCCCCCCACCAGGCACAAGTAATAGGGGGAAAACAGAGAGCTTAAAGGCCTCAGAGAGTCCAACAACTGCCACTCTAACAATACATACCACCATGGGAATAGAAAAAATTAGGCAGCCCACACTAACAGCAGAGAGGCACCTAAGGATATACTCTTCCTAGAAATCCCACTTTTCGTGTCTTGCTTGCTACACAGTAGTAACTGCTGTTACTGTAGCTTCCCTCTTGAAGAGGAATATTTTATTTATTTTGTTTCACCTGCTAGAAGGCGCATGGATAGTTCATGCAGCAAAACGTTTTGAGAGGTCCTAAAGCCTTTTAAAACACCATGAGGATTCATGTAAAAGATGACTCCCACATAAACATGTAACATTGGGGATCAATTATAAAAAAAAAAAGTTATTGACCGAGTGTGGCTTCACAAATGAAAACGAGTCCCTATAAGACATCTGATCAGAATCAAACTGCAGCTGCACTGTGCAGAGAGAAAATGCTTTGTTGTTGACCTTGAATGTCTGTCTGAGGTGAGGTTAGATACAAAAATGGCAAGCACGGACCATCAGTGACTGAAACCCCATATTGCCAGTTTTATTGTATTGTTGCAAGATTAGTTATCTGTGCTCTCGAAAAGCACTGTTTTCACAAGCTACACCGACGGCACACTGACTACTCCAGTACCTGCAATGTTTAGATCTGAGTTAAGTGTAGATGCCTTTATCCCCATGTTGTTGTGTTCACCCCTTCATTTAATACTGGTTTGAGACCCTGTTTTACTACGACACCATTCCACTCTCGTCCTTTTTGCAGCTTTGTCCGTTTTAATGTGAACAAAATGTTGGATTTCTGCCTTTACTTATATTGTACACAGGCCACCCATGCAAAAGAGAGTAAACTATTCTCAGAAGTCCATCCTGTGTAAATAATATGTTGGATGAATTTACAAGAAAGCCTCTGCTTACAACTGCAGTGTACTAATAATATGACAAAAAAAGAACTAAGATGATGAGATGAGATGAAGGTTGTTTTCTTTTTAGGGTACAAAACAGACTCTGTAAATAATGGATAAAGACATGCAAAAGATAAATTTCCAGATGTGGTGGAGCAATAAACTCCTCTTCTCTTTCGTATTTTATTCCATTCTATTTCACTCAAATCATTTGTCAAAGAAATTGTATTATACTGTGAAAGGTGTCGTTGCTTACAGGTGAAATAAACAAAGATGACTTATTTTCCCTACGTCCTTGTTAATCATAGCGACAGTATAGAATATATTATACTGTTTCTCAATGTTTGGCGTTCAACAGCTCTTAGCATTTCAAAAGGTGTCTTCTTAATGGCCTCTTTGCAGCAGGCATCTTCCAGATAGCAGCGATGTAGTTAAGATAATACTACCACCAGGTTTTCCCATTCACCAGGCCCTGTCCTGATCCTCTTACACATAGACACACAGATTTATGAATTACCGTCAGCTAGTCATATCTCTCTTTTAGCCCTAGACGTAATCTTGCCACAGATGCATCCAGATCAATTTTTCAGGATGTCTTATTTGTGGAGCGAGCATCACATGCCTCGGCGCAGTGGTGCGTGTGGTGGTGGTGTTGGGGGTGGGTGGGGGTGTGTGTGTGAGAGGGGGATGCAGTCAGGGTGTATCCAATTTCAGGCTGCAAAGCAAATGGCCTTGGAGATCAAGGATTATACAGCAGATTTCTAAGTCGGGCTGATATTGATTCGCTGTGCCCCTGCTGAACTCCAGTTTGTACCCTCTCCATGTAAGCTTTTAAATGTTGCTGCCTTAACGGACCCCCCCCCCATCAGTATCGCCCCCTGATCTATAAATTTGGCCTTTTGTTTTTCTCGATAGCACTGGATATTTCATGGAAGGGTAATTTCAGTGGGAAGTCAGTAAGGTTTATTTCATCCAGGACAAGACACCATTTTTAGTCACAGGGTTACAGCTGGTTTTGTTGGATATGTTAATGAAGAAGAAGAAGAAGAATTAGCTTCCCTTCGCACTCCCGAAGAGGAAAAATACTGCAAGCGTTTTTAATAACAGTGTTTCAGAGATTTTGACAGCTTATTGTGTTTCATTGTAATGCACATTCTGCCAGACAAAGAAGTGGGATAGCAGGATCTCACGCACTATGCAGTGTGATGCATACATTAGAAGGACAATACCTCTATACTTCATGTAGTTGAAGTCAGTTTTTATAATTATGTGACTTTTTTATATCTGCTCATGAGGATAATTGTCAGATATTTACTCATAAATTAACTCCTCATCTCGGTACATTTGCTTTGTGCGAGCCTCTCCACGCTGCAGCTGGTACACATGAGTGTGTGACCACCCAGATGCGGAATTTTTCCATACAAACTTTACGTTTGAAATTCAGAGCATTTATACGTCTGTGCAGCAAAGGCATTAATCACAAGAGTTTTCATCAGTTCCAATGCGTTTTGATGTGCCATCTCATACTGAGCAGGACTCCTGGCACCCCTCTGTGACTTCACGGTCTCCATCTCCTTCGCCAGTCTGAGGCACAAAATTAAAAGTTTGTCGTCCTGCCATTTAGCCATCTGTTCGGCAACTTCCGCTTCTCTCCACTGTTTTCTTTCTCTCCATCACACTTTCTTTCACACCCTCTTTCTCTCTTTTTCATTCATGCACACACACACACACACACACACACACACACACACACACACAAACTATAAACCAGTGAACACTGTGCAGCCACAAATTTCAAGTTTGGTAATTGCTTTTGGAAAAGCTGAGAAAAGGGAAAGAACACTGCTTCAAGGTCTAATTATTCAACAATACCCCTCTCCCAAAAAAAAAAAAAAGAGATGGAAAGACAGAGAAAGGGGGTTGAGTTGGGTGTCGGGATCTGGTTAACTCGTCAAATAGGCCCATTATGGGGTAAAATCAACAGTGGAGTGTGTTAGATGTGTGCTAGGGAGGGGAGAGCGTGTCCAAATCCCCTCAGTTCGCACAGCCATTACAAACAAGAGTGGATTAGCCAGCAGCCCCCTGCTGGGACAGTGAATGGATGAGAATGGGAAAGATGAGGGAGGCCACTCCTCCCCAGCATTATCTAAATAACAGGCTGGGGAATTCAATAAGTACCGGCCTCATCAGACCTCATCAGCTCCCCCAATTAAGCTGCGAATCATGGCGGCTGGCGGGCTGGTTGCCGTAGGTGACAGATGAGAGCCGGCGTTGCGATGTGCTTGCCTCTGCAGCAGTGCTGCGCTGCCTCACATTCCTCACATTGTTTAAGTGAATGTGTTGGTGTGTGTGTGTGTGTGTGTGCCTGTTTGTGTGTGTCTAGGACAGGTGGGTTGTTTTGGAGGAGAATGGTAAGAGCTGATGAATATCATCAGCTTAACAATAGTATTTGTGTTGTTTCTACCTGCTAATTTACGGTCCACACCGACGCTCAGGCCCACTCACACTGTGCTTCTTCTGTCCTTGATGCCGCATTGATGAGTCCCGAAAGCCGGCCTCAACTTGAAGTAAGAAGGAGTTACCTTCACCACGACGCTGCTTGTGAACCCTAGTGATATCGATGTTGTGTGTCAATATCTCTCCCCTCCCACATTACCTCCCTGTGTTTCCCCAAGGGTCAGGACATGTGGAGAAAAAACATGGCTCTCCCACATCGATTGGGGCCCATTAACGCAGACTGAGAAAAACAAAGCCTTTCATCACGTCTGAGATGTTTAGGCAAGGACTCACTCAAAGTTGTTCCCCACAGGTCAACCTTTCTCTCCGGTTATCGCTCTGATATCGCTCTCTCAAGAGGACGAAGGGGCACAGCTACTGAAGCTAGTTTAAATAATGCTGAAGAGTTTGCTAAGTGTGTATTTTTCTCTAGATAAGAATGTGCTGTCAAACTACCTTCACTCTTTGTTTTGTTTTCCTTTTTTTTTCTTTGAAACAGTGGGAAGGTTGAGAAGGAAATGGTAGCACTGACACATGAAGGAAGTGGGGTCAGATTTTGGCCAGGAGTTGTTTTGTTTCAGGGATTGAAACCTCTAATCACCTTTCAAATGATTATTTTTATGGCATTCCTGCCTCATGGTGAGTTTAAACAAAGTTTGATATTGATATTACACACCAGAAAAAATAGACTACATACATGCTGTTCAAATAATAAGGTGCACTTCATAGCATTTTTGATCATTAATTATTCATTTAATTATTAGCCTGACCTTTGCATTAAAATCAAAAACAATTTCATAAATGTCAGTTTACTTGAATGATATTGTAAAATCTGCTTAATTAAGCAGGTATTAGCAGATCTTGCAGTTTCCTTGGAAAACAGTTGATATATTCAATGAGCTCAAAGAAGATGCCACTTTGTTGTCAGCAACTTTTTTGGAAAGGCAGAGGAAAATTAGCGTCAACGCTGCTCGAGAACAAAGAGAATACCCAAGAAAGGAATGAATTATGAGCCGTGGGAATGTCTGATGCACTGTTTGAAGCTCAGAAGGGGTCTGTCTGACAAAGCGCAGATGAAGGGGTTAGCCATCTAAATTTGGACATAACTCTGGCTTTTAAGTCTCATGCAGCTGGCTACACCGCTAATCTTAAATCACCCAGCAAGTTCATAGGCATATCTGTACCGTCTCATGTCATCAGTGTTTTTAAGATTACCAGAAGACTATAGAGATTAAGTAAAGCAGAGAGGATCAGCTGACATTTTGGTCAGTCACAAGAGATGCCTGACGAGAGGTTGTCTTAACTAAAACAAAGCTCTGAATAAATGCACCGTTACATATGTGCAGGGGGTTTACACTTGTCTGTCTTATACAGGTGTGAGATTCATTTTCAGTTTATCAAGAACAAGCTACTCCTGCTTCCCTCCTGAAGTAGCAAACACACAGCATCTGTTGGTTCAGTAAAAGTAATTATATTACTGAAATGAAGATAAAGTAATCTGTTGACATATTATGTCTAACAATGACACTTAAATCATTTGGCTGAGTAGCAAGAAACCAATAAGCAAAGATGCTGTCTTTAAAATAGCTGAAGACGATAAGAAAACGAAGTAAAAGAGAAGAAGGATGTCACTGAGCAATAGATACGATTTTTAAGAAGGAAAAAGACAGAAAAATAGTGCAGAACTTCCTGTGCTGTCTTTGATTGTGTATATACGTCCTATGAGTGTGTGTGTGTGTGTGTGTGTGTGTGTGTGTGTGTGTGTGTGTGCGTGCGTGCGTGCATGGCTTCTCTTTTGAAAGTGAAAGAGCAAAGAGAGCTGCACCTGCAGCTTCTATCAACCGGTGGAAAGCTCCTTTCACCACAGCTTTAATTACAGTCTCTGCAGCTCTGCTTGGCTCAGACAGGCTGGTCTCCACGCAGCCAACCAAATCCTCTCACACATAGCTGCCTTCTTCTGCCACAGAGTCACCTGATCCCTAATCAGCCACGGTGCCACTCTTCATCGATCCCCAATCAGTTACAGTAAAGGGGACGCTATGGAACCCCGCTCCCTCCTCGCACACCCCCTCCGCCCCTTCCCCCCTTATTAGTCGGGTGCCCTGCTTTCATTGATCATAAATCAACATCACTGGCAGCATTGATCGTCAATCACCCCCAGTGACATTATTGATCCGGCTGGTCCCTCAGCTATAGGCCTGCCCTCAGCCCTCGGCCCACATTGCAGCCTGGCTGTGGCGTATTGATCCCCCTCAGATACAGTATTGAGGGGTCTTTATTGATAATTCATTTATTGTGCTGTAATTTCATTTTCTTTTCTGTCTATACTGTTGTTACTGGAAGCCCCTACGGTGGAAACCTAGTTAACAGACACACAGCCTTTTGTATGCTTCGCCATGCTGCTCTAACTGATGTGGCTTTCTTGCATTTCCAGTTTGAGGCATATTCTCCACTCCTCTTCAAATGTCATTGTCAATTTCCGGCAATGGGAGCCTAAAGGTTGGCTAACCCTACTTATAACAAGGAAATCATACGTTTGAATTCTCGGACCGTCTGTGAAATTCGGCGAGAGGCAAGGTACCACTTAGCAAGACACCTACCATCCGATTTTTCTTTTGAGTTTCATGCCGGCCAACAGCGGAGGACTGTTTGTAATGCGCCTTGAGTGTGAATTTGTGTAACTCTATGAATGTCAAGCAGTGCGGTGCTGAGAAACACCATGCATGCTCAGCAAAACCTCGCCTTGAGTAATAAACCTAAGTAATTTTGCTGTAACAATATGTGGAAGCTTTGTAAAGAGTAAAAGGCTAAAATATGTATTCACATTGGAATGGCTGATGTAAATAATGAAGCCTTCACAATAAGCTAGAACACTGACACAGTGTCACATATACCAAGAGGTATTCGCTGCAGGTTTGGTGGATGGGCAGTTCTGTTGAATTACAAAGCACTCATCTGTATGATTCATCTCTATAGATGGGAGGCTTCACGGGTCACTGGAGGCGTTGGCAGTGTTATAATACTCTGCTAACAGGGAGAGAGCTAGCTTCACTGTCTGCCCACACAGGCAGTGACACAGACAGTGGCAGCACAAGTCAACCCCCACAGGCAAAGTACAGCAACAGCTGCTCTTAAGTCCCTTCTGCCGCCGCCAAAACTGTCTTCCATGAAAGGAGAGCTCCACAGCCCAGAACCAGTTTTACGCCACAAGGCCAAAAGGAAACCAATGAAGACGTAATTGCTTTTTATCTCATAAAATCAGTCATTCTTTTGATAGTTTAATACTTGATTCATTATTTCTGTTTCTGTCTAACTGGAGAAAGCCTGTCTTTCTTCAAACACAAATTCAGTGTGGATCAAATGTGATCTCAGAATCCCCAGCCCAGCTCTAAAAAAAAAAAAAAAAAAAAATGGGTTAAGGCCAAGATGATTCCCAATTATCCAGGTCATAAAATAGGTTTATATTCTGTATGTCTTCTCAAAGATGCTTCTTCAGTTCAGCGGTGAAGAAGTGTTGAAGCATTTTGTTAGTGTTATTACATCTTCGAGACCAAACAACAAGTCCGTCCATCTCAGTACTGTTAGCTCCATCTGTGACGTACCGACTTGCCCGTTGCACATCACAGTGTTTTCTTAGCTGGGATCTTATTTCGAAGCCACTCCACAAATAGTGTTTTCAATCTCATACTTTACTCTTACAATTTTGCACCAACCACAATGCGGACACTTGTACTGTAATTGCCGCCCTGGCCAGCTGTGTAAAGCAGCCACTGATACTGAGACCGTCTGCAGCAACAAAGATGTTGGCAGCGCGCAGCAGCATGTGTGGCTTCAGCATTAGAAACATCTGCCACCGCCACTTTAAAATTGCAACCGACTACAAGAACCAGCGACACTCGACTATGGCGTTTGGAATGAATGCGGTGAGGACTGTCTGCTTGTATAAATGTTATTTTAATATAGGGATGCAGGATTGTGAGCCGTTCATTAGAGTTGGCAAACACACATACTCTAACTTCTACTCACTCACTCATACACCTCTGTCTAGCCTCTTGTTTTTAGTTATTTGTTTACTCACCATGGCAACCTTAGCATTGGGAATGGCGAGTGGAATTAGCTGATTAAGCTAAAACAAAGTTTTCGTTTTAACTGGTACCTCAGAGCTTGTCTCACAGGAGTCGGCTAACAGCTGGAAACTGGCCGCCTGCTTGGCGCTGCACTTGCTGCTCTCACATTTACTGTAAGAGCAGATTAATTCAGAGCCAGGACTCAAAGGCACAATCACATTCACTCACATTTTCAGCTGCTAAAATAATTACAACTCTTTGTTTATGCTGAATATACTTCATCTTTTTTCTGTTGGATCATTTCACACTGATCTGATGTCTGCATATTCCAAAAGGCGAAGACATGCACACATCGCTTCTATAAGTGTTCCCACTCCCATAAGATGGTCTCAGTCAATTATAGTTGTCTGCTGCATTATACTGTAGACTCACCGCGTGCCAGACACACATGGAGCTCATCTCATCCATCAGCTTTGTTTATTTGTCTGAATCTGGTCTGGGATCAGTGTCTGCTCGGTGGTGCATGAAGAGACAGACAGCAAGATAGATAGATAGATAGATAGATAGATAGATAGATAGATAGAGAACAAGTAAGAAAGAAATGGAGAGAGAGAGAGGCAGACAGGAGATAACCACGACAGAGAGAGATGCAATCGGATGGAGAGAGTGAGAGATGGATTAGCATGTCAGAGACTCCCTACATAACATTACTCTTGTTAAGTGCGCAATAGCTCATCGATCAGGCTTCTACCGCCCGCATCCAGGGCTCTTCCCTCCACTTCCCTTCCCGTAATCCATAATATCATCACAGGCCTGAACCGCCTGACATGCTGCAGGAGCCCTCTATGGGAAAGTCTGAGCAAGGGGCTGATCAATAGCCATAGAGCATGTGCAGCGGATGCAGGGTGAGAAGCAAAGCGTTGTTGACATCCTTCTCCCTTTACTCATCTCTCTCATTCATCTATACAGTATGGATCAGAAGGGGGAAAACTGGACCACGCCTGACACCTCCACCCTCGGTGACTCTCGTTCCCCTCTGCCTCTGTCTGTCACTGTCTCCTCGTGTCTTTTTGTCTCTCTATGACACCGTATCTGTCTTTCCATCTATCTCCCTCTCCCTCGCCTCTTTGTCTCACTCTCTGCCGTGCTCCCCTCTCAGCACCCGCTCCATTTATCGGGCCGTGTCATTGAGCCGCGTGTGCCGTCCCTGTCAGCAAAACGGCTGGCAGACTGTCTTCATTTCCATGCTGAAGGATGCAAGGCCAGCGTGGCAGTTGTGAGAGCTATCGACTGGGATCCGTCAAAGCCCTCCCTGTAGGGAAGCTGCTGCCGCCTGCCTTCCTAGTTGGCGGCCATTCTGAGCTTGTCCGTTTGACTCTTAAAAATGGCTACATATATGCTGTAGCTGTAGTTTTGGTCCTTCTCCTTTGTCACGTCCACCTGTCATATATTTTTCTATTGTAACTACTCCCTGTTTTTGCTTCATCTTTATCTATTTCTAGAACACTGTCCCTTGTGCTGCCTGTCTTTTCCTGTATCTGTCCGTGTCTTTCCACGTCTCTCACTCTCTCCCTCCCTCCCTCTTTTTTCACTCTCTTTCCCATAAGACACAGCCTCCTCAGTTTTGGGCAGACAGGTCAAGCTGGCTGATGGGAATCAGACAGTTGTTGATCCAATTAGAGATCCCCTCGAGCAGCAGAGTACAGCAGAATTCCAATAAAATACTGTCCTCTTTTTTTCCTTTACCTTATTCTTTCCAAATATGTCCTCGCAGTAACACACAGCGAGCCATGCAAATGTCTTTTCAGAGATGCTTAGCTCATGGAACTTCAAGCCTAACAACCCGTAGGAACCTTTAACCAAAGTTGTCATTGAGAAGTGGAAAGCTTCCTTTGACTGAAGCTTTTTCAGAGTGACATATTTTGGTACAAGTGGCTGAACAGTTCCCTCTGTTCGCCCTCTAGGGCTTTGCATACTCTCAGAGCAAAGCAAGGCCAGCCCAGTTTGACTCCAAGCCCTTGTGAGAGGCCTCTTTTGTAACTGTCTTGATGGTGAAAAGCTGGCTGTTTCACTGAGCAAAACCTTTTACCCAGCCCTGATACAGTTCGGGGCTATTCTTGCATTGATTTCACCATTCAGGCCAAACAGATGTACAGTCCAATTCTGAGCAGAGGATGAATGTATGATGTGCTGACATTGATGTATTATAATGCATGTGCTTATTTGCATTCATGGATCAAGATGCTATTCATCTGGCCTTGCGAGACCATCCGGAGCACGTAAGCTCTCTTTGTCTACAGATACCAGAAAAGAAAAGGAATGGTGAGATCTGGTGTTCTCGCAGCGCTGGCTGTTATTCCGCAGACAAAGGGCTGATTTCCCCCAGATGCCGGCCCATAGGAAACATCAGTAATAGCAATAATTACTTATGCACTGAGCGCTAATAAGTGAAACTTGCAACAAGCTTCAATTTAAATGGCTATTGTAATTACACTGTCTTGTACAGAAGTACATCTGCATGCACTTATTGGTTCATTTTACTGAGTGGTAATGTGTCTATTGATGAGCAGAAAGCCATGACTATCTCTTCACAGCCAAATGCACAGTGTGGAGTATGACTGAGCCGAGGTTGTGATCAAATGAGGCTCGCAGCACAGACGTCTTACTCTCACTGAACTGTCTAGCGCTGATCCTCTTGCCCCGTGTATTTGTGTGTGCATGAGTGCGGTTGGTCTTGGTGTGCGCACTCCAAGGCACACACACATGCATATGTCTGTGGTCACCCCCTCATTAACGTGTTTACCAGTTCCTACGGCAACCCACATAAAAAACAATTAGGAGTCTCCACGGAGCACCTTGTTATCGGCAGTTGTTGACCTCTGACCAAAAACAATTTATGTCTTTTTCCCATAATTTAGGATCATTAAAGGCCAGCAAATTGGTTCATAACTGAATCATTTTCTTTGCAAGCGGCCCCCTACAACACACACTCTGACTGGAGCCAGTGTGAAATGTGTTGTACTTGGAGCCTGTGGCCTAAAGATGCAGCATCAGCAAGCTAGTATGTACAGCCAGTGGCCTAGTTTATTCTGGGCTGTGCCAGTGATGACGGTGTGTGGTGAGAGGTCTAAGAAGGGTTTTTAGGCTGGCAGCAGTTTGTATTGTGTGTGTGTGTGTGTATGTGTATGTGTATGTGTATGTGTATGTGTATGTGTATGTGTATGTGGGTCTTTGTGTGTGTTTTCAAGGGTTATAGCAAAGAGACTTTAAGGGCAGGAGGAGGGTGTGTGCGTCAGGGCTATAGAGGGGTGAGTGTGTTCACAGGGTGGGTGGGGTGGTGCGAGGCTGTTGATCTTGGGCTGAAGTCTTAAACAAATTGGCTGGTTCGCTGTGGGAACTGGGGATGTAGTCAGTGGGGGGAACATCAGCGTGCTCTGTGTCAGATTCTCCAAATTTCTCCGATAGCTAATTATCTCCCAGAGTGCCAGAGGAGAGGTTTGCAAGCGGTTTTGTTGTTTTTCTTCTTCAGCATTTCTCTCACTCTCCCTCCCCAGGCCATGTTCTCCTGGGCTGACTCTGAGCGGTTTGGTCCCACAGTAGCCCCTAAAGCCACACTAACACAAAGAATTTTGAACGTGTCTGTCCCCGTTGCAGCACTATAGCCGCATAAAGGAACACCCAGCCATCTGCTTATTTGCATCTCAGACACCTACTGAAAGAACAAAATCATCCTCTCCGAACGTGACGCCATTTGAAGTGGTGACATGTCAGAAAGTGGAAATGAATAAATAAATCATCTCGTTAGCTCATTAACACCCAAATCATTTCCTCCAACTGGAAACCCCCCCCCCCCCGTCATACGTTCGCTTGACTTCAGGTTGTTTTATTTGCTGTCACTGCCTTGTCAATCCTGACAGCATTTCTTTCTCTCCTGTCTTATGATGCTGCATTATTATCGAGGCCTAAGCGGCTCTTAACATCTGGGAGTGTAGATTAAAGCATCAACAATTCTCTCGGTGGGTGTCATCTCTAGCACGGCGTGATAAAAGGTCCCATTGCTCACCTCCCGCAGACAGCCCCATCATCGGCCTGTGTCGTCACAGAGCGGCCGTGTCACGAGCTGCCAGGCCTGTAATGCGAATGCGTTGACAGGAGAGCGGTCGGGTCCCTTCTAAGCCACCAGGTGCAGGGCAGCAGTGGTTGAGTGTTTGGACAAGCTCGCTGGCTCAGTGCGTTCTGTACTGTTGCAGAGCTGTACAGCCCTCCCAGGGAATGAGTGTTTGATCCTGAGTGTAGATTCTCACTCTACCTCTGTTTTCCTGTTGTTTCTCTGTCAGTTACTCTGCCTCTATCTCTTTCACTCTCTTCTCCTTTTTTTTTTTTTTCTTGTTCTTTACTCCGTCTGTACTTGTGTGTTTCTTTTAGTTTATCCAACTGTCTCTCATCCCCTCACTCATCTCCGCAGTCTGCCTCCAAAGAGATTCCGATCTCGCTGACGCAGACTGAAAAGGGGGACGGACACTGCTAAGACCCCAAGATCTCCGGCCAAAAGAGCCACCCGTTTCTCACGAGAAAAGCTCAATAAGAACTTTTTTTTTCCTTTTCTCTGCTTTTTTTTTTTTTTTTTTCTTTCACCGAGCCTGTCTTTCTACAGATTTCTCTCTCTCCCCCACAGTATCTCATCAGGAGAGTCCTCTCCCTGAATCAGTTTTGTCTCTTTTGGCACTCACCTGCAGCTCAAGTGTGAGAAAGTGCCCTTTGAGAAGTTATCTTTATAGCGACGTAGGTCATCGCAACACTTTCATCAACCTTTTATTGGCAATTATGCACACAAAAGACTGTTGATATGGAGACAGCGTAGATGAGGTCGCAGTACAGAGGGCTTTTTCTCTTTTTTTAATTGGATTAATAACAGCTATTTCATGTCATGTTTTCCTGTTGCTTGATATTAGACACTTGCCAGCTCTGAAGTGAGGGCACTTATTACAATCCTGTGTCACTATTGTTCTTAGTATGTCTGAAATGGTTAGACTGCCCCGAGTGTTCACTCTGAGAACAGCGGTATTAATTCTCTGACAGCCTCCGCTCACACAGCGCAGCTCAGTGAGACGCTTGCATCGATGGTTGCGGAGTGGAAAAAGGCATAAAATTTCAAATAAAGGAGAAGATGGCTGTTAAAGTAAAACACAGAGGGATTATGCGTCAGGAACAGGAACGCCTTTTAGAAACAAGCTTTGGCTGACAGAGCAGTCCTACATTACCATCTCAGAGGTATTTACAAGAGCGATTACTGTGATTATTATTTCAACAATACCCTGCAATGCTCTTTCATGGGCTGCCAGCCTGGGCCAGGGTAGGAGGGCCTGCCAACATCATTGGTCTGGGAATTTGTCTAAGAGCTCCATAGGAGGGCAGAGAGGAGGGAGGGAGGAATGGAGGAGGGAGAGACAGAGGTGAGATGGTAGAAGAAGAGAAATGCAACATAGTTCAAAAGGCCTTCTGTCCCTCTGAGGGGGGGTCACACGATACAGTCCTCCTAACATGATTTTGTCCTCTTTCCCCCCTGTCTGCAGCTCCCACGGAGCCTTTGCTGTGCAAATTTGCTGACGGAGGGCAGAAGAAACGCCAGAGCCAGAGCAAATACCCTCAGAACGGGAGGCCGTGGCACAGAGAAGGCGAGGTAAGGTGTTACACCGGTTCAGATGCCATCCTCCCTCACCACGTCCCAAAAGACTTTCAAAAAGAGTTCATTTTGTCCTCTATCACTGAAGGGTGCAGGACAAATCAGTGTTGTAGAGAAAATCTCATCTCACAGTCGATCTCGAGAAACATTTTTTTTTTTTTTTTTATTCTGCGTGTGACAAGTTCTTTTTCTTCAGTGAACGGCGCACATAGCACCCAGCTTCTTCAGGTTCGCTTATGAAGCTGTCAACACATCACAGATGCCATAAATAAAGCAATGGGATCACATCATCACACGACAAATGATTTCATAAGAATACAAGTAAATGATCAACAATAGAAACGCACACTTATTAGTGTCCATTAAGGGCCAATCGTGATATATTTTTCATCCCAGACTCTTTATACTTCGTTTTCAGGCGCTTTAAGCTACATAGCAATGTTTCCATGTGTCTGTTCAAGAATGGTCTCAGGTGTCGGATGTTATTGTCCTTCTAATGAGTGACTTTGACCCCTTCATCGACCAGGAGTCAGGGAACGGAGACAGGAGTTACTATCCATATGCCCATATACATCCACCTGTTGTCATGGGGCTGCAGTTCCATAACTAGGTCATGTTAAAATCATCTCCGTGACGATCTAACCAGTTCCATCCACTGATGAAGAACACGAGATGATGCTGAGAGCTCCTGAAAATAAAAATTAAATGGCTCTCCTGATAAGAATTTTTTGTTGAATTGATATTTTCAAGGTCAAGAGCAAACTTTCAAGCTCAACAATATACAATGTCAGCATAAAGAAGTACTTTTCGAAATAATAAACTGCCTTTGCACCTCATTTAAGAAGCCTGGATGTAAGAAAAAGATCCACAGATTTAAAAAAAAAAACAAAAAGTAATCCACATAACACCTTTCATTCTTAGCTGACAAAATCACACCTTTACCTTTTTCTTTCTAACTAGCTACAAGTTGTCACTGCAGCACCACTATGACATTTTCATGATCTAACCTTTGTTGAAATATCCTGTGATTGCTATTTGTCCTAATTCCTGGAATTATAGAGATTCACAAATTACCTGAAGAACAAGAGCAAAATGCAATAATTTTTCATATTTTACACATGAATACAGCAAATATACATTAAGAATTGATAACTTCATTACCCAGATATAGCCAAAATATTTTAGTTAACTGAATTAAACTCTTTCCATTCCAGCATGATGACATCTTAAATAAGGCGTTTACGTCTGAGGTAATGGCAATTACAAGAACAAACCCCACCCTCCTCACGAGGCCCCTAGAGGTTGGCAACAGAGTTGGCTATAACATCTGGCTTTATGTAAACCATTACTGCCTGTCATTTGTATTTACTCTAAAGTATAGCGCTGTTCAAAAAAAAGAAAAGAAAAATACCCCAGATATCGATCATACTGCCCCCGGATGTATAGGTGCTGTCACGTAAATTGCATCTCAAGCCAAATGCCTCACTGAACACGTATATTCCCGCCATACATCAGAATGCTGGGAAACCTGAAATTGGATACAGTGCTATGGTAACATATTCATCAGCAACATGTGGAGACAAGGTTAAAGTCTCTTCATAAGCTACATACCTTCTATACTGGGAAGGACACACAGAGGAGACAGGTGGAGGAGCGCTTCAGACTGGACGATATAGAATTACACACACACACACGTCCACACACACTCACTGAGGCTGACAGTTGTGCTGAAGCTGCAATGTAGGGGGAGACCAGGAGAGATGAAATGTTTGTCCTTCAGAATACACATGCTCTCTGTGTGTTTGTGTTGCTGGTAGAGGTCTTGAATGAGTGTGTGCAGAGAAAAGGGTGGTGGAGTATGACACCAGCCATGTGCGTGTTTGTTCGTACTGTGTGTGTGTGTGTGTGTGTGTGTGTCTGTCCATCACATGTTCAGCAGCCCTAACACCTATAAGCCAGTGAAGCGTGTTTAACCTAAATCACATTGCTACATCCCCTCGCAGGCCCACGCACTGACAGGGTCAGCTCAGTTAACTTGAGGTAAAGTCAGATGACTGTGTATGTGTGTGTGAGTGAGTGAGTGAGTGAGTGAGTGAGTGAGTGAGTGAGTGAGTGAGTGAGTGAGTGAGTGAGTGAGTGAGTGTGTCTGTGCTTCATCTAGTGGCTCAATAAGGATAAGGGGAAAATCCCACACTGCTAAAATTGAGGAAACACCCCTTTTGTCCTTTTGCCTTTATTTATTCCCCGCCCTTCACATCCTGTGCGTCACACACATTACAGACACACTGTCTTTGACCTGAGCTTGACACAGCGGCACACCATGCCACACCAATCTCCTGTAAAATGTGTTTTACAGGGAGTGTGAGGTCTATATGCTGCCTAGAAGTCATACTGAGGAGGTCAGGGTGGGTTGTTTGTTCATACAAAGCACAGGACTTTAAAACCTAAGATCTATATTTGTGTCCTGTGCCCTACATCTTAAAGGCAACTAAGACACTCTGGAAAGTTTAATATTAGAAAAGCATATGCAGCCCATCCTGCCCTAAGTCATCATTGACTTCTGAGATTTTTTCAAGACCACAATCTCTCAATGACTTTAACCAAGTGCTATGATTTGCATAAATATAACCATAAAATCTTTAATCACGCTTTAGTTGCCAGGGTGTTGAAAGGATAACACTAAAAGTGAACATATTGCAGGGATAGATTTTGGCTGTCATCATCAAGAAAATAAAAGAGATCAAATTATGAGGTAAGTTTCAAAAGGCAGAGACTCACACTTTCTGCATATTCAGACAGAATGCAAACTGAATTTTAAGAGCTGCCACGAGTCCATACAAAGTCAATACAAAAACACAATTAGATGCAAATTTTCCTTCAGCGGTACAAAACTGATGCAAAGACATATGCTGTTTGTGTAAGGTGAAGCTGTTTCAACTTAAGCAAATAAAATGTTGCACGTATCCCCAGGGCTTTATAAATCTGCTTCATAAACATACAGAGATGAGAGGAGAAAGGAGAGAGGCTGCAGGGACAGAACAAAAAGACCCGGAGTTTCTGGAGAGTTTTGAGCCCAGTTAGAGGCTGAGCTGAACTCACACACACACACACACACACACACACACACACAGGGACACTCTCACTCCCATGGTCAGTGCATCCGCTGCCAGCTAGCTTTGAGCTAACGCCTGTACAGTTGGTAAAGAAACCACCTCTAATTTCCACTGATCAAAGGCACCCATTTGTGTGTTTATCTTAGTTAAAAGTTCTTCCTGTTGTGTCAGTGAAAGAGAAATCCCTCCTTTGCATCGTTCCCCTCTGTTCCCCTCCATCCCTCTCTCTCTCTCTGGCCCCCCTCCCTCCTGCAGTGTTTCACATTACACTGCATTAAGGCATGACGGCATGACTGAGAGGCTGCAGTTTAACAGCCTGGGTTCAAGGCTTGGCTGTAGTGTGTGTGAAAATGACAGTGTGTTTGTGTCCATGTGTAAGTGATGTGTGTGTCGTCCAACAACTGTGTGTGTGTTGTTTGTTGTGGTGTGGTGTTGTGTGTGTGTGCTTGCTGCTGAATGACGGTGACTCGTGTGTGAAAAAACGTCTCGCTCTGCCGTGGTTTGTGTGTGCTCGTCCACATGTGACACTGCTTTGGCTGCTGGTACATTAATGGGTCTAGATTGTGCTCCCTAGGCTCGTTGTCGTGGTAAGTCCGCATCTTGTTTGTGGTGCCGGTTATGTGCCTCTTGTGTGTTTCCGGTCGAAATGCTGTGCCGGTGTGTGTGTGTGTGTGTGTGTGTGTGTGTGTGTGTGTAGCTGAGCATGCTCTGGTGTGTGCCAGCATTTATGTGTTTATTTGTTGTTTTGCTATCCTTGAGATTTAGACCTTCAGGGTTTTTAGTAACTGAGGTCACAGTAGAGGCTTCAGGGCAACATTTGAGTTCAGGGTTATGTTTTCAGATTAGGTTTAAACTGAGGATGGGGTTAAAACTAGTCCAGGTTAAGGAGTTGAGCTTAGCTTGAGGATTGGAATAAGGTTTACTTTAGATTCAATTTAATTTGTTGTTTGCATCAAATTGAATTATTTGAATATTTTTGATTTCACTCCCAATCCTGTTGTTGTCTTCTGTAACACATTAGATTAGTTATTTTGGGTATTTTAACCCTGCTCTTTTAAGCCACTTAGGTATTTTGGTAAGATCACCACACTCAATCCACAATGTCAAAGTGGAAGGAGACAAACATTAAATACAGAGACAAGAGGCTCTGTGGATTGAGGTCCAATGTAGGTATCAAATAATAAAGCCAAACTTTCAGTCAGTAGACATTCATCGGGGCAAATGTTAATCAAAAGCTTTTATCTGAACTATATTTTCCATGTATACTAGCATTAAAAAGCACAGTTCTTTATTTGATGTCAGTATAAACTCTGATGAACCTCTACTGAAATCTTGGCTTTACCAGTAAATACATGAATTGGACCTAAAGTCTGCAGAGCCACATAGTGTCAAAAGAAAGGCCCCTCATAAGTAAAGTGTACCATGTGTGTGCGCGCGCGCGTGTGTATGTGCTCGCGCATCCTTATGGTCATTGATCAGCTGTGCAGGCAGGGAGATAGGCATCACATGTTAGTCTGTTTATCAGAGCTGAGGCCATTCCTCACCTCACTCCCTGTGGCAGGCAGATGAAGGGGAGCAACGGCCCACACCATCCATTACTCTCTTTCTCCGCGTCTCTCCGCCTTCTCCTCCCTCCACCTCTACGGTACATCTCACTCTGCCTGTATCTCTCTCTTCCTCTCACCCTCACCCTTTCCCTCTTCGTCTTTGTTTTTTCCCCTTCTTTAAGCGCTCTCCCCTTCTCGCCATGTCTTTCTCTCTCCCACTTTGTCCCGCTGTCTTGTCTTCCCCGTGTTTGAAGTCTTCCCAGATCCCACAGCAACATATGGAGAGCGAGAGCGAGTGAGTGACTCACTGAGACTGAGAGAGAGAGACAGAGAGAGAGAGAGAACACATTGCATGATCAGTCAGGAGTTACAAGGGGTTGAGTGCTGCAGGGTGGCTGGTGGTGAGGATTGAGAAATATATGACAGATTTTCTTGTAAACTACCCAAAGTGGGAGTCTAGAAAGTGCTGTCTCTCGCCGTCTCATGCTGACAAACATATTAGTCGCTGCATCTTCTTTCTAACATGCGCACACACGCGCACACACACACACACACGCACTCACACACACACACGCAGACGTAAGCGCCATGGGTGCTCATTCTTTTCTCCCTCCCTATCTCTTTCTCTCTCCTTTCACTTCCTCGCTCTCTTTCACCAATACACACTCCTACACACAAAAACTTTCAAAGTCACACTTCTCAAGCACCTACTCTAGGGGAATGAGTGTAGATGAAAAAAAACATCCGGCTTTCCACTCTGTGTGAAAGCCTGACAGATGTCCGTGTGTGTGTGTGTGTGTGTGTTGTGTGTATTATGTGTGTGGCCACGAGGCAAAAAGAAAAAATAAGGAGTGAATCTGTGTATGGAAGGCAAAAATACAAGAAGGAAGCGTGTGTGTGTGTGTGTGTGTGTGTGTGTGTGTGTGTGTGTGTGTGTGTGTGTGTG
>NW_019174365.1:10365258-10383320 GCF_002260705.1 Seriola dumerili
TCCTCGATTTGTATTAGGAGGGTTCGACGAACACACACAACACACGCAGAGCGTAAGCGCCATGGGTGCTCATTCTTTTCTCCCTCCCTATCTCTTTCTCTCTCCTTTCACTTCCTCGCTCTCTTTCCCACACACACACTCCTACACACAAAAAAACTTTCAAACAAGTCCACGCTTTCTCAAAAGCACCCCTACTCTAGGGGAAAAATGAAAAAAATGGGAAAAAATATACATCCGGCTTTCCACTCTGGTGTGAAAGCCTGACAGATGTCGCTCGCTGTCGTGTGTGTGTTGTGTGTGTGTGTGTGTGTGTTGTGTGTATTATGTGTGTGGCCACGAGGCAAAAAGAAAATAATAAGGAGTGAATCTGTGGTTATGGAGGCAAAATACAAGAAGGAAGCGTGTGTGTGTGGTGTGTGTGTGTGTGTGTGTGTGTGTGTGTGTGTGTGTGTGTGTGTGTGTGTGTGTGTGTGTGTGTGTGTGTTGTTGTGGTAGTGTGTGTGTGTGTGTGTGTGTGTGTGTGTGTGTGTGTGAGTGTGTGAGTGTGTGAGGACAAGAGACAATGGCTCGGCTCAGTTTCCTGTATAAGAGCAGTACAGCACAGGTGTCATTACAGCTGCCTAATACAGGCTGTCCTCACCTGACCATGTTTTAACATCTGTGTACTAAACACATGTATGCAAACATACATCGATGCACACAGTAGTACACATAAAAAACTGCTTTATTGCTATGATAAAATACATTTACATTTGCATTGAAAAGACATTAGTCAGACAGAATGCATTTTGTACACCCAAGAGCACAGATGAGAAGATATTAATGCAAAACAATTCTGCACAACTTGCTAAACTTTTGAGTGTGATTATGTAAAATCTTGAAATTCATAATCTTTCTGTTAAATCACTGAATGAGGTGAGGAAGCGTAACTCAATTCTGACCTAACTTAACATGCAAAATGAACATACATAGCTACTCCGTCTTTGAAAGCGGGGTCTGTCCGCGGCAGCTTTTCCCCGGGCCAAGCTTTGTTCAGTGAGTCTGTACAATATATGTCGTCTAGGGTTTTTTTTTTTTTTTTTGTTTCTTGGATCAAGCTCAGACAAAAGCATACACAAACTGTCTTTTCCGTAACCCTCGTAGCAACAGAGCCAAAAGCTGACTGCATCAGTAATCAGTCATTGGCCATGCAGGGTCCCCGGCCAGGAGCTTCTCTGCTGTGGAATTCATCAGCACATGGAACCAAGAGCAGCACTTAGGGGAGTTATCAGCCTCACCAGACAGCTGGCCATGTCTGCCAGTGCTATTAGCGCACATGTGAACACACACTAGCGCACACAAAACAGATAGGCATGCTCAGAGACTCTCTTGATCTCACATTCAGCGTAAAGAGGGTGTATAAATACATGCACAGACAGCTTTGCGCGTATGGACTCACAGAAAGGGACATTCATAGACACTGATGGTGAAAATACACAAATAAACTACATGGACAGATGCAAGTGCCTTCATCCTCTCTGGACGGCTTTTTTCTTTTTTTCTTTTTTTTTTAACCAGTTCTGCAAATGCACTCTCGCACATATTGAACACAAAGGCCTACCACCACGCACTCACGCGTCCACACATCTGTAGTGTCAGCGAGGGCTTAGTCATTCGGTGGAGATTCTCTGTTTTTGCTCGCTCTCGTGGGTTTGGTCCAGGCTCCCTGATCCCCCCTGCTCCTCTGAGCCACTATTCCCTCAACAGCACAGCTCAGTGTAGGTAGCCCGGTGTAGGAACAAGGGCAAAAGAGTGGTACAGAAAGACAGGGGGGGGGGTAGATTAAGAGATGCGGTGGGTGAGGGATGAAGAGAGAAAGGTAAGGGAAGAGAGGAAGAGAACATGAGATGATGAAGAAAGGAAGGAGAGGGAGGGAGAGCAAAGTGAGAGAGAGAGAGGAAGGGCAAGAAAAGGGAGTGTGTGTGTGTGTGTGTGTGTGTGTGTGTGTGTGTGTGTGTGTGTGTGTGTGTGTGTGTGTGCGCGCGCGCGCGTGCGCCTGTGTGTGCGTGTGTGCGCCTGTGTGTATGCTGATGAAATCTGCCGTCCTCAGCAGCCTCCCGTTAAAAGAAATCGGATTAGCTCTCCTCCGGGAGAGAACCTTCAGGAATGCAGATGACGGATTGCGGCGCACAGGTTTCTCTCCTGGACTCTAAGAGGGCCTCTCACACACACACACACACACACACACACACACACACACACACTCATAATGCACACTTACAACCACATGCACACACACACACACACCATCACCAGACAAAGAACTCCGTTTTCCGCTCACTCCTTTTCTCTCCAAAGGGCATTTCTTCATTTCCTCTCATTTATAAAAGCATGATTGTACGTGATTGAAATGGCAAAGGAGGCGTCCTCAATACTAATTCACTTTGTCCTATTGACTAAACTTTTCCCCACATTGGCTTTGTCACTTGTCAGTTTTTCCAATTTGAAATGAGCTGATTTTGATTTGATTTAATTTATTTTGAACAAAAAGAATCAGGGTCTAAATCATGTTATTCCCCAAGTACAATAAAGGTACAGCGAATTATCTTGGTGACATTCTCTCAGGAACATATCGACAGATTTCCCAGAGACGTACAGTGCCAGTACCGGCACAGAGAAAACAGTCACAGAATGCGGTCCAATGAACATGTACTGTACATCTCCAATGTATACATACTATATCCTTTACAAGGACTACTCTTACCTGACTGAAGTGAACCTACTGATGTGCTGCGACTGAATAAAGTGACCAACTGTGTGCAGGATTTCTGGTTGCTTCTTAGTGTTTGGTTCTACTTAATTAAGACTAGATTTGAATCTGGAGCTTGCAGGGTGTTAGCCTAGCTTAGCACAAAGACTGGGAACAGGGGGAACAGCTAGCTTGGCTCTGAAGCTTACTAATTAACATGTTATATGTTGTTTGTTTTCCATTGAATTCTCACCAAAAAAGCAAAATGTTATGTATTCCTTTGATGGTGTGCAAATGACAGGAAAAAAGTTTTACCTATCAAATGTGACACACCATTTGTAGCATTGTTATCTTATTTTATACATTTTTTTTTCAACTCTTGTTAATTTGTGATTAATCCTGCGTGTTTATTGGTTTTTCTCTTTCAGACTGGCATGGCGTTAACATACGATCCCGCTGCAATGCAGAATGGGTAAGAGCTTGATGGTCAATCCATCCTTGGCACCATCTACTCCACTCACCTCTTGGCTCAATGGGCCCTCATCAATACCAATGTCATACATGAAGATTAATGTAGTGTCTGCACTTTGTAACTGTTTGATTAAGGAAATCTATATGAACCATCAACCATCAGTTTTCATTGGTGGGGTCGGGTGAGGCATGGCAGAGGGTAGCTGAGTGAGCTTGTGTGTGTTAACGTGTGTTTGGGTCTGTAAGTATGCGTGTGTGTTCCTGTGTGTTTCTGCGTCTTTATGTCATGACTTAATGGTGCTGTGGAAATAAATGACCCTGCGACGTGTTTTATTTTTCCCTGCAGTACTGAGGCAGGAAGGAGAGTGCTGAGGCTCTCCCCTATCTCCCTCTGGCCTCAGTCATCCACAGGAAGCTCCTGACTCCCCGCTTCTTAAACCACTTATCCCCCCGTGACTCAGAGTCAATCTCAACCAAAAAAAAAAAAAAAAAAACTGGATGAATAGCATCACTCATTACACACAGCCTGCCATGTAAAAGCCTGCTTTGCTGCAAATCCGCCAAATTATATTCCCACAGATATAAGCAACAGACCTGCAAGTAAGCGAACAATTCTCTCTTAATGCGTTCAACCTGAAGTTTAGCCTAATGATCGTGTTCCAGAAAAAAGGGGAAATAGGGTGAATTAAGTAGCAAAGAACGTAAAAGTAGTCAACTTTATTCAAATCTTAACACAATGTAGGAATGAAAAAATATGGTGAATTTAAGAATGTAGAAATATATAGTCAATTTAATTCATATGTTAATGCAAAGTAGAAAATGAAAATGCAGTGGGACTAAAGCTGAAAATGTAAAACAAAAATGCCACTTCACATTTGTCAGACTATGCTTACTAGTATATCAAAATGCAAGTGCAAATTGGATTAGTGAATGGAAAATATAATAATGATGAAAATTATCCATATATAATGCGTATATATGCTATTGTGGGACAGAATTTACATTTTTTAGTTTGTATTAATAGTTGAATAAATTCAACTGTATACTTTAATAAGAGAACAGCAAAAAGAAAAGTTTTTTTTTTTTTTTTGGCCCATATCAAGACAAAGTCCAACCTAAAAAGAGTGAAAAAAGTAAAAAGTGTCATCTCATTAGTGGCATGTAAAGGGTATTTTATTATTATTATTTTATTTTTTTTATTCATTGTTCTGTTGACATTGCTTGTATTTCTTCATTGTTTGGCATCTCACAGACCCCACTGCTGTATGTGTAAAAATAATAATTATAATTGAAACATCAACGTTTTTTCAAATATACAGTATGTTTTCTTCTCCACTGACCTTATTAAAACTCAATATGTAGAAAGTTATTGAAGTGGTAATGCTTCCCTTTGGCACAAACTGAGCTTGCACATTTAATGAAGGTGACAAAATATATAAAGCTCTGTTATTTAACTACACAAGGACATATTTTATGTTTTGTATGTTGAATGGCCTATGCATGAACAGACATACTGTATATGTTTATATATATATATATATATATATATATATATATATATATCTTGCCAAAAATTAAGATACAGTATGTTATCTGACATAGTGACATTACTTATGCTTGAGGTTAGTTTGCCCTAAGAGAGGTCTAACCCCCAATTAGACCTCTTATGAACAAACTATTATACAACTCCAATAAAAGAAATTCAAATAGACTAGAATTGACTCCCAATGGAATTTGGGAGTTGTCATGCTTCTTTAAACATCAATTACATATATAGAGTCCGATGAAAATCCATTGTATTCGACCATGTCTGTGGTAAGCCGGGGTCTTCCTCTGCAGTTGAGTTGTGAAACGTGTCATCAGTTCAAAATCATGTTCATCAGCAATTTTTATTAAAATGAGGGAAAGCCATAAAGTATAAAGCTGATAAACCAACTAGGACTAGGACTCCAGAACAATAGTGTTAAAATATAATGTAATACACGACATAAAGAGCTAATTCTGAATGTTCAAACCCAGTGTGGTGTCCTGAAGCCTAGTACATAATATCCTCAGCCTCAGTAATATGATCTTCAGCTCAGGTGACAGAGACTATTGGACGTTCCACTTAGCTTCCCGTGGGATCTCTGCAACATTCGGTTGCTATAAACCTTCAGCAATAAGATAAAGTAGCGTAGCCGACCACCTCACTTCTCCGCAGCTCATGTCAAACCTTAGCTTCTTAAAATGCATTGAGTTTTCTCCAAGCTCAGCGCACAAGCGTGCTACTTAAGCCAGCCAGCCAGCCCCGGCACAGTGTAGCCTTAGTGCTGGAATATGTGGTGAAAGAAATACAGACAACCTCCCACTTTATAGGATGACAAAGCTCCGTTTGATGTGATAAAACCTGACTTTTCAATTGAGAATCCTATGAGACACTTCATGAAACTTTTATGTGGTGTTCAATGTACGGCCAAGTGTTTGCTCAGGAACAATCTACAGGACAAATCCATAGTCTGTGTGTGTGTGTGTGTGTGTGTGTGTGTGTGTGTGTGTGTGTGTGTGTGTGTGTGTGTGTGTGTGTGCTTTTATATAGACAGAGAAATATTCTATAGACAAAGATGTGTCAGTTAACAACCCATTTTTTGTGTTATATTTATATTATGTTCTATATACCTAAAATGAATTTGACAGACTTATTATCTCTCTCTCTACTCTTTTTCATCCTTATGTCCTCCCTTTTCTCCTCCTTCCTCTCCTCCTTCTCTCCCTCCCTCTTTCTCCCTTTCTTTGTCCCTTCCCAGGTTCTACTCCTCGCCTTACAGCATCGCCACCAACCGCATGATCGCACAGACCTCCATCACGCCCTTCATCGCTGCTTCCCCCGTTTCCACATATCAGGTGGGCCATAATGCACTGCATTATGGGTAGACTTCTGCCTGTGTGTATGTATAATAGGAGAGTTTGCTTTGTGTAGGGTAGATAGAAGAGAGGGGGCGGGCTGCAAAACAGCGTGAGGTTCTCTCTTCTCTCATAGTTTCTCCACCGCTCCAGCTGTGCTCGATGACATCTGTTTCGTAGGCGGCAAACACAACAGGCATCAGAAAACAAGCAACAAAAAAAAGGGATTAAAAAAGGCTGACAGGGTAGAAAAAAAAAGAAAATCACCCATCAAGAATGAAAGTGTCTAGGAAAAACAAACTATTTCTTCCCTCCTAGTTTCCTGACCTCCTTTGTGCTCCTGTAGCTGGTAATGCAATGAAGAAGTTTTTTTTTATTTAATTTTATTTTTGCCAACTTCGATACAATCACTTCCTCTTCCAAAGTGAATTTCCACCGTTCCTCATGGCTGTGATCTGTGGAGTAATGAAACAGAACACAACAGGAACGTGAAAATTGGCTGTGCTAGATGTCAAGAGCGTTACCCCGTTTTCCGTCACTGCACATTTCACGCAGCACCCTTTGCCAAATCTAAACATCAAGAGGCACTGCCACTGTGCCCTCTTCGCTCAGACGCTATCGTTTAACATCGGCTCTGTTTGGTATGCAGAGACAGGCAGACGAGGATAGCGAGCAAGAGAAAGGAGATGAAGGATAGATGGGAAAATAGAAGGGACAGATGGAGAGAGAGACAACTAGGGAGAGCAGGAAGGATAGTACGGGTGGTGGTGATGGTGATAGCCGATGGCTCAGGTGGGAGGGGTGGGCGGACGGTGAGCGGTTGTTGCTGAAGGTTGCTTTGCCCGTCTTTGAGGCACGCTTGATTAAAACTCTGGTCCAGTACCTGCGGTGGAGGGGTAGGGGAAAGAGGAGGAGGGAGAAAAGTGGGCCAAGGCGCGCCTCTAATCCGCTCTCGGAAGGCTTCCCAAATTGATTTATCAAAAACAATGGTCAGGCTTTTGAGGAATATTAATCCTCACAGTTTCAATATCAGGCCGCTCTGCCGCCGCTTCCTGTAATATTGCCCTTCAGCCAGTCACGGCAGGAAGGTGAGTCCTTCATCTTCTGTTCAAGTACAAAGACACAGAGGAAAAAGAAAAAGAGAAGACAAGCCAGGCAGGCATATAAGCCAGACAAAAGGAAATCACTTCCTTTTATGATGGAAACTATTGCCTTTATAATGAAAATCTCAAGGTGCATAGAAATGACGGTATATGCCATTCATGCCATTATGTTTATGGTGAGAGGATATTTTTTGAGCTACTATTTTGATCACCTTGATTTATCAAATCTTCAAATGACCCATGCCAACAGCAGTGTTCTGGTGTTCCTTTAAGCCTGGCTCCGGTTAGCTTGAATGATGATTGGCTTTGTTTCCTGGAAAATCAGCTTTGATGATCCACATGACGGGAGCCAGCCGCGGCCAGATCACTACCAAGATCTCAGCTAGTGCTGCCAGCCAGCAGCGGCCTGGTTTACATCACTGACTCTGCAGACCAGCTCACTGGGGGACTAAATATGTGACTGACTGGTTGGATGTGTGGCTAGCTGGCTGGCTGGCTGGCTGGCTGGCTGGCTGGCTGGCTGGCTGGCTTACTAACTAGCGAACTGGCTGAATGTTTAGCTTTACGTGTGACTGGTTGGGTGGCAGGCCAACTGGCTGACCGCGTGGCTGAACGACTGACTGACCAGCTTTTTGGCTTGTTGGCTGACAGGCTGTTTTAAATGGTAACACGAGCTGTGAAGTTCAGCCAGAGGTAGCTTCTTAGGTCATGCACATAATACCATTCACTCACACTGAACCTTCTGCAGCTGTAGAATAAGTCTTACCTTATTAACTTTTGTCCTGTAGAAAAAGCAAACTTCTGTCAGTCTGTCAGAGCTGTTTTTTATGTCGTTTGACAAAATCCAAGTCAAGTCTAAGACCTTAGAACTTCATTGTATATGTCACAGGGCTGTCACACCAGACGTTTTATTGGAACCGTGACGACCAAGGTCCTCTAACCTTAATTACTGTAACCCAAACCCATGATCTTTCCCTAAACCTAACCAAATCGTGAGCGTTCCAAAAGCTCAACCACGTGTTCATTATTGTAACCATGATGACAAAGCTGTAGGCTGTAAGCTATATCAGGAGCAGCTTCTAGGCTATGGGTTGTATCAGAACTATATGTATATATATTGGACAGACGACCAATATGGTTCATATCAATATGCTCATGTCGGACAATTTGTTCAATTTTGTGCATATCTGAATTACCTGAACTCTGTAACCCTTCTCTCTGATAACACTAGAATGGAAATAGAAAAAAAAGCGGATACAAACAGAGGCTTGTCATCAACTCCCATCATCCATCTGCACCGCTCTTATATTATAAAAATGTAGAAAAACATTAAAGAAGCTTTGGCTCTTCTATGCACTAAAAAAATTCAAAGAGGATGAGGAGAAGATGTGAAGCCGGTCATGGCCAGGGACAGGAGGGAAGTGAGTTTGAGGTAAATATGTTTTTAGCATTAGTACTAGGCAAGCTCACTGATGCATTCTGCCTCATTTCATGTTCTGTTCTGATTGGTTGGTTTGTAAATGTGAGTCGTAGCAGCAGTGTTAGGTTTTGGTCCTGAACTTCTGATGCTTCCGACCTTTTTTGATTAATGACCAAATATTTTTACCACATTTCTCTCACATCAATTTGGCCTCTTTCATCTGGGAAAGCCCAAACCCATGCACTGTACAGGAGCCTTAAATCTGACTGACATCTCAGTCTCAAGACTACAGTCCTATGCTCTATTAAACAGATCGCATGATGGTCATGCAGTATCTTGCTGAGGAAATGCTGAAGATAAGTGAATAAACATAAGCTTTCTCTGTGTCTCTCTGCCGTCCCGTTCAGCTGAGGAGAACAAATATTGCCATGTATAAACAGACAGACTTGGCTTCATGTTATAGGATATCAAGCTTGTTTAGGTGCGGATCCAAATCATGCGTTTGGGTTGGCTCAGAGGATTGATTGCTCTTATAGCAGATTATTCCATGTTTGTCTTTGTTTAATCTAATCATTATACCAGCATCAGTGGCCAGCCTGTGTGTTTGTCTGCCACAAGCTAATTCCTCTCTCCAGCACATCTAAAAGCTCTGTTTGTTCCTCCATTCCTCCAGTCTCTTGATCATTGTCTCTGTCACTGTTTCACCATCTCTTTAACTTTCTCATCCACATTTGTAAATAAGCATGTCTGTATATGATTTCCTCCGGTAATAGCTCGGCATGTTTCCGAATTCTGGCTCACGAAAAAAAAAGGAAAAGCTCTGTTCACCACTTTCAAATTCCTTTTATTTTTTGATAAAAAAAAATAAAAAAAATCCTGCTGGAATTTGTCTGTGCTCTCTAGCGGTCTGTCCCTAGAGTTTTCAAAACCCCTCACCCCTTTTGCAAGAACACTGGGCATGGCATTAATGTTATTATTATAATAGGGAAGGAACCTAATTTATGGGCTCTATGCACAAGTCATACTGTTGGCAATAATGAGAAGGCAGGAGAGACATTTGCTGCCTCCAGACTTTCAAATTCTTTTTGTAATTCTTTGGCACAACTTAATCTGTGTAAAGTTCAGCCATTTTGGTGCATTAAAACCAGTGTAATCATTTTTTAAGTCGCTCATACTCCAGAGTGTTTGAACATATTGTGAATATTTGAACAGCATTTATTGCCTTATTTGAGATACTACTTGGATCTGACTAAGACTGAGGAAAATTTTTACCATAATTTTACATTTTATGTGTTTCTCCTCAGGTCCAGAGTACGTCATGGATGCCTCATCAACAATATGTTATGCAACCTACAGTAAGTACTCTACCATTCACCTGCAGTAGCTGCCCTTTGATCCCCAATGGGGCCCACCCTTCTATGGTTTTCCTCTAGTTTCTCCTTTCTGCACTGTGTTTCGCCAGAGCTGCTGAAAGGTTTTGGGAGGAATTCATTAAAGGAAGTTTATTTTACATTTGTGCTGAAAATAGTTTTACAACATGACAGATTTTTGTATATTTATAGCAATATAAACTAATCAGAAAAATAAGTTCTATCTGGAAAATCGTTTAAGACACATTCTTCCTCTTTTGCAGGTCAAATGTTAAACCAACTAAATTGCATATATGCACATGGCAGTACAGTACCACATCAAAACTTGTGATAGCTAAATGATTACACTACTTTTGTCCTGCAGTTACCATACAGAGCTCCATAAAAGCATATTGTTCCACTCTGATAACCACATGTTTCCATCTTTCCTAAGCATGCAACATATTTGGTTTTATTTTTTTGGTTGGCAGTTTATAGGTGTTTGTTGTGCCAGGAAGCCATTCAGCGTCATTTACCAGACCACAGCACAAAACAGACAGGCTGTAGACTGTTGCTCTGGGTTACCAGCCGAGACAGCCGACAGGGAAAAAAATTAACATTAATTACATTTCGCTCACCGACAACACAGTTTACAACGAGCTAGTTACATTGCATCCAATGGTACTGAAGAGTGCAGAACATTAGTTTTCTGAGGGTTCACAGAATGAGTTATCCAATATTTGAATCACTGGCGAAATCATATTTTCCTTCTATTCATAAAAACTAAATTTACTTTGGATGTGATTTGATAGATATTTCACTTTGTGATTTCAAATCTAAGAACCACTGAAGAATATTATGTCATCAGAGCCTAAAATAGCCCTGCTTTTATAATCAGTCTTCAATCCATATTTCCTATGTGTACTTACCGCATTGTTTAGAATATTTCCCAGATCTGTCTCCCCAATGTTAAGGCAACAAAGAGCATTAGTAGTTAAATAAACTGTTTTAAGCTTAGCTTTAATTGATCCTAGCACCATAAGTGTTCTCGGTTTGTTGCTCAGAGGTTTTAAATCTTTCTGCCAGAGGCTTTAATGTTTGCTTGAGGCTTTTTGTGGCCCCTGAAGCATATTCAGTTAACTTTGTTCGCTTTTGCTCTCAGTTCATTCACCAAATGAGACCGGGAACCAGTCAAGGGCAAATGTATTTGATTCTTTTCAATCGTAAACCAAGAATTTTCTCAATAAACCCCTGACTTCAAGTCTGCTACAGTACAGTGCATTGCAAAAGTGCACTGGAGTATTTCATACAGTATAATACAGCACATTATTGTAGAACTGTGCTATACTAATGTGAGGTATGTGACAGTACATAACAAGCATGTAAATATTGTGAAGCAGTTGTAATTTTGTTGATGCAGAAAGTTGTTTTCTCATTGGGAAAGAAATTACCACCCTAAGGGTAACTTTTACCTCTAATGAATCACACTGCTGCATAATTTAAATCATGCTTTAGTATCTAAGTTCTCTATTCTGTACTAATGAGCAAATGAATATGCATGCAGGTGCATAGGTAGCACCTTAAAATTAGGAGTTATGACCTAATATTTGGGAAATAATTAAGATATATGTTGCAACACACACTTTGGAAACTAAACAACCTGAAAGCCTCATAACAATATGTTTTTAAATAAGAATAATTATTGTGCAAGATTTCTACATTATTATTCAGTAATATACAGTAATTACATCACCAGTGTCAAAATGTATCTTTTTGCCATTTTTTTTTAATAATTATCACTGGAAAATGTAAATGCAAACTGAGTAACATTGGAGAAAAAAGGAAAAATGGGTCACAGTTGACCAAGATAGCAAATTTTCATCTGGTGTAGCCATTAATAGGCACTCTGAAAATAAAATTAATTAATATTTAATTTAGCTGTTTCTTTAGCTGTTGCTGTTTTAGTTTGCAAGGAAGATTATGTTTGCCTCAAGCAATCCATGAACGTGTCAATAACATTGTCAGCCCGAGTCAAGAACTGTTTGTGAGTCACTGCAACTGAACAAATTGGGAAACACTGGACTCTGCAGCTGATGGTCCAGCACTCAGTCACTGGAGGAGTGCTCAGTCAGCCGCATGGCTCCCCACTGTGGCCATTTACCACTCAGTCCTACCCATCTCACTTCCACTCCCGCTGTGGGACAGTGAACATGTAATCTGGTCGCAGCAGGCCACCAGCCAGGCAGACACACACACGCACACCACACCCAGCTGCAGCTGCCCTCCAAGCCACTCAGTTTGCCTTTCAGCCACACAACCTCCCGCCTTTCCTACGAGTATCTTAACTCACCCAGCCTCCCCTTCCCTGTCATAGCTTGCTACCTTTTGCAGTCAGGGCTGCACTTTCCTGGTGACACTTTTTTCACATAGAATTGAAGCTAGCTTGCTAACAAACTACTAACTATTTTTGCTGCTGCTGTGTCTGCCTGTTACTAACTGCTAATGTTTTCCTGATACATGTTTGTGTGTTCTGATATTATGTATTGCCATATGTATGGTCCATACTGGTTATTCTCAACCAGCCTGTATGGCTGCCTGACAACCATCCATCTTCCAGCCTTATGTTAAGAGGCCTCTTGGAGCCATTGGCATTAGCCACTAGCCACATTGTACTGTGGTGTATATCTCATCATGCCTTTATGCCAGCAGTAGTCATGTGGCCATATCCGTCCCCATGGCCCTGTCCCCATTGTGTTCTCTGTCACCAAACGGCTGCTAGGCGCTAACCCCAGCTGTCACAGCCGTCAGTGGATCATAGCTACCAATCTGTCTCCCTTTATGACCCATGCTCATATCCACTACCAGCCACATACACAGCAGACCGCCCCTTACACTCACACAGCCTGCCACCAGCTCAGTGAATCACATCAAATTAGCCAAGCGTGCTAGCTTCATGAGCTCGGGGGGCTACTCAAAGCATTAAAAACCAATTGCTTGTGCTACAATTTGGCGGCTCCCGCCTCGTGTCGCATGTAAAGCCAGTGGAGCGTTGTGCAATGGCGCTCCTGGTGTCCGGGCAATATGGAGGCGGCCGAGCATGCAAGGGGATGGGGTCACAGCTAGCCAGCCGGACTGTGTAGAGTAGAGTAGAAAAGCATTGAATAGAATAGAATAGAATAGAATAGACCAGGGTTGAACCGAAATCATTCTATTTAAATATAGTGCACTATATACCTTCTGCTATTTCATGTGTGGAAAATTTATGGACCATCTCATCCCCTCAAAAACTTTTTGCTAGCAAAGCTACAATGCAACACAATGCATTTCATATGATCTGCACCTGTCAGTGGTGATACAAAATTTGATGATTCATAAGTGCCAGAAAACGCTGAACCATAGGCTACAAAGGTTAGCACAGCTCAGGTCTAATTTAAACAAATTTGAACTTTTGGCGCACCCCTGCTACGCTTGATGCAACAGGGACAGCTGCGTAGACCCACTGCAATGCAGCACATAATGGCAAGGCATGCCGGCAGCCATCGTTATGTAGTCTGGCCAACAGCATCTTAAAAATTACCTTGGTTGTTGGAACACCACATTATCCTCAGATTGCCAATGCCTGGCTTGTTTAGCTGTATACTGAACTAATATCACAACTCACAAACGGACGACCACTTAACGGCTAATAGCATCTACAGATGCTGCTCAGACAAGGTCAACAGTGTCAGTTTTTGCCTGGGCACAGACCTGACAAAACAGGTGCTATGGAACTCGATCACTAGTGGTTGCTACTAGCAACAGAATGTTCAACTGAAATCAACTGCTTGTGGCACAGCACTTCCTTAGAGAAATATTCACTTTGTCGTAGAGATGAGGAGCATGTTTAACCTTCAAATGTGCCAGACTTATGTTATTCACGTTAAGTCCACCTGAAGTCAACCTTTAATTGTGTAATTTGATTTACTTATTAAACATAGAATCAACATCATGACAGACTGATACTGCTTTTGATTATCCAGTGAAGACTTGTGCTTTTTATGCATCTGCACTTAATACTTCAGCTTAAAGAGTAACTACACCCTAAAAAAAGGGTTGAGTGTTGTGGTAATATGATTTGATACAGGGGATTTATCCCACAAATTTCATATTGTGAGTAAAAACAACCTTTTCCAGTCAAATTCGGCCACTTTCTGTCTGCTTGGATATGAAAGTTTGCTCCAGCGAATCCTGTGGCAGCTTCCTAACTGTGACATATTAGGCAAGAATCCGAGGTCAATTTTGTACATTGGCCCTCCAACTGTTATAGCATCTGCACCAATAAGTAGAAGAAGCAGAGCACTAGCTAACCATAGCCTCAGTTTGAGCCTCTCATACATGGGACGTCAGACACTAATAGTTGAATTTGAAGGTGTAGTTACCATCTAAAAAATAATTCCTGCTCTGAAGACAATCATGCTACATTGGTGAAGAGCCAATTTCCACTGGGATAAAGAACTCACTAAGAAGTTATATACTGACCTTAAAAGTTTTTTTGCAGTAGCTCTCACCAATTTAGCTTTTTTTGTAAAAAAAAAAAAAAAAAGAATCAATAGAGCTTCAGTTTGCCACTCCTGATGCTGTCTTACTGCATTGATTTGTTTCCTTATTTTGACGTTTCCTTTATTTCAGCATTCCAGTGCCTTTGTAAACTTAAACCCCACTGAAAAAAATAGTGTTTAACAGTAATTTGCTGGAAACAATAGATGATGTTAAAGGTTGCTAAAGCTGAGAACAACCTGATCGAGAGTCTGCTTATTGCACAGTGAACGGAGAGCTTTACAGCATGTACCAATTTGGCAAAGGTGTTTGTTTTTATCTGACTAGATTAAGTTTGACAAGTCCATCCATACGAAACTGGACTTCATCCCACAGAGGAGTCGGCACTTTGTTAGCAGTAAGAGAGAGAAGAGAGAGAGAACAGTTTTCAAATTTTGTTTATCCCCAATTAATGGGCAAGATGCACTCAGTGTGGAACCTGATAGAAAGTGACAGTGTTTTTTTTAAGTGGACAGCTAAATGAAGTTGCAGTCTGTTCTTCCAGGCGTTGTTCTTCTGTCTTTTCTTTTTTTCTTCTGTTTATCATCTGTCTTCCCTCTCTCTTCTTCTCTCACACACACTGTCTCTCAGATCTCCTAATGCTGTGCTCTGTTTGGCAGTTAGGCGTGGGATGTCAGAACAGCACGGCCGCTCGCCTTTTGTGCTCTGTTCTTTGGCCAGTGCTACACAAGTCAGCAGACCTTGTAGAAGAGAAAACTGAAAGGACTAAAGGCCCCAAAAGACAAACGCACAAATGCACAACTGCATAAACACACATACTGTTTGAGCGCAGAAACACAGTCTTAATGGACTTACGTACAGATCATCAATCACACACACAAACTCTTAAATTCACTTTATGCTGCCAAAGAGTGCCGGAGTAGCTGCAGTGCCAGCCAAGCGCAGCATTGCTGTCTTTCCCCATGACTTATCCATCCTCTTTTTTCCCCTTTTCCTCGCTCTGAACTGTATGTGCTTCAAGTATGTATTTGCTGGAGTGCATTGGCCCTTACATACAGAAGGTGAATTATTGAATTCCCCTCCATTGCACCCCAGCCAGTTCTCCCTGGCTCTGGCTTTGAAAAGAGGTTTGCTGGGTCTCTTAGAATTGAACCATAACTATCTGCCCTCATCAGATGGGGGTGAATCGGTGCACTGTGTGATACCCATCTCCCCACCTGACATTAAAAACGCTCCGTGGATTCAGAGGGGGAACATTATGTCAGTCTCATGGATTTGACTGGCGAGGCAGAATTTGAGACAGGGCTACAGTCGTCCTTGAGTTGCTCTCGCTGCTCTTTCTCTCCTCTCTCTATCTTTTCATTCCATCCTCTCCTTCTCTCTGTACACGTCCTCTCATTTCTCTTTCCTTTTTTCCTCACTCCATCCCTCCTGATTCTTTCTCTCTCTTCTCTACTGCCCTTTCAGAGTGCAGCCGAAAGATTTTTTTTTTTTTTTTTTTTTTCTGTGCCGGTGCCAGCAAAAAATCGTCTGTTCAGGGTTAAAGTTTCATTCATATAAGAGAGATGTTGTTGCAGTGCCACAGGGTGACTGACAGAGAGATTGAGCGGCTGCATTTTCACTATAAGCTTTTGGATATTACCTTGAAAAATTTTGCAATTGACGCAAAAATACATATTGAGACAAAAGCTGATATACTTTGGTGGACAGGCTTTTTTTCGCTCGCTGTGTTCTAATTGGATTTCTAATCTTTTTTGCTTTTGTAAATGGAGTAAATATTCTGGAGAGATCCTTGTGTGTGAAATGATCCATTTGTCTACAGAAGGCAGTCGGAGAACGGCTGATAAACAAGCGCAGTCCGAGCGTGGAGAGGAATGGACCTCCCATGAAGACATGACAAATACTGTTACATGCTTCATCTAGCACCCTTATCCTCTCTCATACACACATATATGCACATACACACACACAGAGGCGCGCACATGCACACACACACACACTACAAATCCATCAGCTGATCCATCCAAATGTTGTGTCCTCCTCAATGAGGAAAACTTACTGGTTTCTTTTTGATAATAACCTCATTACTATAAGTATTTTACACAACACAGTCCCATTAGAGATGAAATTAACAGTTTGGATCCGTCTTTCTTAAAGAGACACAAGCACTTACAACGAAGCAACAGAATAACCATGAACAATCTCAATCATGTCCCCATAGTTTGACCTGTAATAGCAGTCTGCCGCATCTCACATGCCGTCTGGTGTCATTTTGAAAATGCAGATTTCAGCGGTAAAAAATTTCAGAGTAATTCAATCTGTGTCCTCTTGAGATATTACACATGATGGACAGACAAATTAATCAATAAGTGGAAGGGGGCTGATCCATTATCCCTCTCATTTTCATTTCATTGTGGAGGACAAATAGATACACAGTAGATAAACATCTTTGCCAGAGGTGAGAAATCCTTCATTGGTTTCAGGCTTCACATGTTAATCTGCTAACATGCATCGCTGTGGCCCTTTCGCTGCTTCATTTTCCCTGTAATGATTCTCTTTTCCCTGTAGGTCTGTCTCATATTTGCAATTAAGCTTTTCCAAACCCTTAGAAAATGAGATTTCAAATTTCAGTGTGATGGCGAAGGCCAAGATAAGCCGCTATCTGCATCACTGTCCACTTGTGAGGCTTCGTTCACTGCTAGTCATCAGGCTGCACTTCTACTTCTCTGCTACTTCAGTCGGGTAACATTGGTATTTCACCTTCCTAGCTATGGCACGCTGTTTCCTGTAGTCAGACTGTGTTGGTAATAGTAGGGCAGCCCTGGTAGTCTGTTAGCCCCAAGGAGGGATTCATGCTGTGGATTAGAGTGAAAGACCCAGGATGCTGGCTCCCTTTTCTGGGCTTACCCGAATAGAAAGGTGCCTGAGGGCGTCTGGAAACTGTGGTCAAAGTCGAGGTAGGTGAAGGCAAAGTTATAGGTGGCTATTGTAAACCTTAACAGAGCACGAACACCAAATAAGTTAAAAAAAAAAAAAAGACCACATATACACACACACGTTCAGATCATGAAGGAAAATATAAATATAAACGAAAAGACAAACATACAGTATACATGCACTGCCCACACTAATATTATAACATTCCGCTGTGAGAAACTTTTTTGTGTGTGTGGTTTCTATGGATACAGTTTCATTACCTACACCATATACCCTTCAGGTGGGCAAGCAGTATTAAGGGTCCCTGGCATGCTTTACTGTATATAGTTACCAGTCAATCATCAGCAGATGTTCTGTAACACCAGGCTTTCCAGACCAATAACGACTGACTGAACATGCTTAGTCTGTGTGTGTGTGTGTGTGTGTGTGTGTGTGGTTTCTATGGATACAGTTTCATTACCTACACCATATACCCTTCAGGTGGGCAAGCAGTATTAAGGGTCCCTGGCATGCTTTACTGTATATAGTTACCAGTCAATCATCAGCAGATGTTCTGTAACACCAGGCTTTCCAGACCAATAACGACTGACTGAACATGCTTAGTCTGTGTGTGTGTGTGTGTGTGTGTGTGTGTGTGT